>NW_027478436.1:1378788-1617414 GCF_051014685.1 Ptiloglossa arizonensis | reverse complement strand
GATTGACGAAACCCAAAAATTCCTGTTGCGTGTGAGTGTAGAATCTCTCCCGATCACAACGGTGTGTGTATTCTTTCCCTGGGCCATTCTGGTTAAGCGTTTGATGCAGCAGAATTGCGAAAAATTTGTCGTCTCCTGAACCATTTCTTAGCTGCAAACTCCCATATCTCGCGAACGGATTGACCAAACCCAAAAACTCCTATTGCATCTGAAAGTAGAAACTCGCCCGATTACAAAGGTATGTGTATTTTTCCCCTGGGCCATTCTGGTTAAGCGTTTGGAGCAGCAGAATTGCAAAAAAATTTGTAGTCTTCGCAACCATTTCTTAGCTTCAAACTCCCATATCTCGCGAACGGATTGACCAAACCCAAAAATTCCTATTGCGTCTGAAAGTAGAAACTGTCCCGATTACAAAGGTATGAGTATTTTTTCTCTAGGCCATTCTGGTTAAGCGTTTGGAGCAGCAGAAGTGCGAAAAAGTTGTTGTCTTCTCAACCATTTCTTAGCTTCAAACTCCCATATATCGCGAACGGATTGGCCAAACCCAAAAATTCCTATTGCGTCTGAAAGTAGAAACTCGCCAGATTACAACGGTATGAGTATTTTTTCCCTAGGCCATTCTGGTTAAGTGTTTGGAGCAGCAGAAGTGCGCAAAATTTGTTGCCTACTCAACCATTTCTTAGCTTCAAACAACAATATCTCGCAAACGGATTGACCAAACCAAAAAATTCCTATTGCGTCTGAAAGTAGAAACTCGCCCGATTACAACGGTATGTCTATTTTTCCCCTGGGGCATTCTGGTTAAGCGTTTGGAGCTGCAGAAGTGCGAAAAATTTGTAGTCTTCGCAACCATTTCTTAGCTTCAAACTCCCATATCTCTCGAACGGATTGATCAAACCCAAAAATTCCTATTGCGTCTGAAAGTAGAAACTCGCCCGATTACAAAGGTATGCGTATTTTTTCCCTAGGCCATTCTGGTTAAGCGTTTGGAGCAGCAGAAGTGCGGAAAATTTGTTGCTACTCAACCATTTCTTAGCTTCAAACTCCCATATCTCGCGAACGGATTGAGCAAACCCAAAAATTCCTATTGCATCTGAAAGTAAAAACTCGCCCGATTACAACGGTATGTCTATTTTTTCCCTGGGCCATTCTGGTTAAGCGTTTGTAGCAGCAGAAGTGCGAACAATTTGTTGCCTTCTCAAACATTTCTTAGCTTCAAACTCCCATATCTCGCGAACGGATTGACCAAACCCAAAAATACCTATTGCGTCTGAAAGTAGAAACTCGCCCGATTGCAAAGGTATGTGTATTTTTTCCCTGGACCATTCTGGTTAAGCGTTTGGAGCAGCTGAATTGCAAACAATTTGTTGCCTTCTCAACCATTTCTTAGATTCAAACTCCCATATCTCGCGAACGGATTGACGAAACCCAAAAATTCCTGTTGCGTGTGAGTGTAGAATCTCTCCCGATCACAACGGTGTGTGTATTCTTTCCCTGGGCCATTCTGGTTAAGCGTTTGGAGCAGCAGAATTGCGAAAAATTTGTCGTCTCCTGAACCATTTCTTAGCTGCAAACTCCCATATCTCGCGAACGGATTGACCAAACCCAAAAACTCCTATTGCATCTGAAAGTAGAAACTCGCCCGATTACAAAGGTATGTGTATTTTTCCCCTAGGCCATTCTGGTTAAGGGTTTGGAGCAGCAGAAGTGCGACAAATTTGTTGCCTACTCAACCATTTCTTATCTTCAAACTCCCATATCTCGCGAACGGATTGACCAAACCCAAAAACTCCTATTGCATCTGAAAGTAGGAACTCGCCCGATTACAACGGTATGTGTATTTTTTCCCTAGGCCATTCTGGTTAAGCGTTTGGAGCAGCAGAAGTGCGGAAAATTTGTTGTCTTCTCAACCATTTCTTAGCTTCAAAGTCCCATATATCGCGCAAGGATTCAACAAACCCAAAAATTCCTATTTCGTTCGAAAGCAGAAACTCGCCCGATTACAAAGATATGTGTATTTTTCCCCTAGACCATTCAGGTTAAGCGTTTGGAGCAGCTGGAATGCGCAAAATTTGTTGCCTTCTCAACTATTTCTTAGCTTCAAACTCCCATATATCGCGCAAGGATTCACCAAACACAAAAATTCCTATTTCGTTCGAAAGTAGAAACTCTCCCGATTACAACGGTATGTGTATCTTTTCCCTAGGTCATTCGTCTTAAGCGTTTGGAGCAGCAGAAGTGCGAAAAATTTGTAGCCTTGTCAACCATTTCTTAGCTTCAAACTCCCATATCTCGCGAACGGATTGACCAAACCCAAAAATTCCTATTGCGTCTGAAAGTAGAAACTCGCCCGATTACAAAGGTATGTGTATTTTTTCCCTAGGCCATTCTGGTTAAGCGTTTGGAGCAGCAGAAGTGGGGAAAAATTGTTGCCTACTCAACCATTTCTTAGCTTCAAACTCCCATATCTCGCGAACGGATTGACCAAACCCAAAAATTCCTATTGCGTCTGAAAGTAGAAACTCTCCCGATTACAACGGTATGTCTTTTTTTTCCCTGGGCCATTCTGGTTAAGCGTTTGGAGCAGGAGAAGTGCGAACAATTTGTTGCCTTCTCAAACATTTCTCAGCTTCAAACTCCCATATATCGCGCAAGGATTCACCAAACCCAAAAATTCCTATTTCGTTCGAAAGCAGAAACTCGCCCGATTACAAAGGTATGTGTATTTTTCCCCTAGACCATTCAGCTTAAGCGTTTGGAGCAGCAGGAATGCGCAAAATTTGTTGCCTTCTCAACTATTTCTTAGCTTCAAACTCCCATATATCGCGCAAGGATTCACCAAACCCAAAAATTCCTATTTCGTTCGAAAGTAGAAACTCTCCCGATTACAACGGTATGTGAATCTTTTCCCTAGGCCATTCGTCTTAAGCGTTTGGAGCAGCAGAAGTGCGAAAAATTTGTAGCCTTCTCAACCATTTCTTAGCTTCAAACTCCCATATCTCGCGAACGGATTGACCATATCCAAAAATTCCTATCGCGTCTGAAAGTAGAAACTCGCCCGATTACAAGGGTATGTGTATTTTTTCCCTTGGCCAATCTGGTTGAGCGTTTGGAGCAGCAGATGTGCGGAAAATTTGTTGTCTTCTCAACCATTTCTTAGCTTCAAACTCCCATATATCGCGCAAGGATTCACCAAACCCAAAAATTCCTATTGCGTCTGAAAGTAGAAACCCGCCCGATTACAACGGTATGTCTATTTTTTCCCTGGACCATTCTGGTTAAGCGTTTGGAGCAGCACAATTGCAAACAATTTGTTGCCTTCTCAACCATTTCTTAGATTCAAACTCCCATATCTCGCGAACGGATTGACGAAACCGAAAAATTCCTGTTGCGTGTGAGTGTAGAATCTCTCCCGATCACAACGGTGTGTGTATTCTTTCCCTGGGCCATTCTGGTTAAGCGTTTGGAGGAGCAGAATTGCGAAAAATTTGTCGTCTCCTGAACCATTTCTTAGCTGCAAACTCCCATATCTCGCGAACGGATTGACCAAACCCAAAAACTCCTATTGCATCTGAAAGTAGGAACTCGCCCGATTACAACGGTATGTGTATTTTTTCCCTAGGCCATTCTGGTTAAGCGTTTGGAGCAGCAGAAGTGCGGAAAATTTGTTGTCTTCTCAACCACTTCTTAGCTTCAAACTCCCATATATCGCTTAAGGATTCACCAAACCCCAAAATTCCTATTTCGTTCGAAAGCAGAAACTCGCCCGATTACAAAGGTATGTGTATTTTTCCCCTAGACCATTCAGGTTAAGCGTTTGGAGCAGCAGGAATGCGCAAAATTTGTTGCCTTCTCTACTATTTCTTAGCTTCAAACTCCCATATATCGCGCAAGGATTCACCAAACCCAAAAATTCCTATTTCGTTCGAAAGTAGAAACTCTCCCGATTACAACGGTATGTGTATCTTTTCCCTAGGTCATTCGTCTTAAGCGTTTGGAGCAGCAGAAGTGCGAAAAATTTGTAGCCTTCTCAACCATTTCTTAGCTTCAAACTCCCATATCTCGCGAACGGATTGACCAAACCCAAAAATTCCTATTGCGTCTGAAAGTAGAAACTCGCCCGATTACAAAGGTATGTGTATTTTTTCCCTAGGCCATTCTGGTTATGCTCTTGGAGCAGCAGAAGTGCGAACAATTTGTTGCCTTCTCAACCATTTCTTAGATTCAAACTCCCATATCTCGCGAACGGATTGACCAAACCCAAAAGTTCCTATTGCGTCTGAAAGCAGAAACCCGCCCGATTACAACGGTATGTCTATTTTTTCCCTGGACCATTCTGGTTAAGCGTTTGGAGCAGCAGAATTGCGAACAATTTGTTGCCTTCTCAACCATTTCTTAGATTCAAACTCCCATATCTCGCGAACGGATTGACGAAACCCAAAATTTCCTGTTGCGTGTGAATGTAGAATCTCTCCCGATCACAACGGTGTGTGTATTCTTTCCCTGGGCCATTCTGGTTAAGCGTTTGGAGCAGCAGAATTGCGAAAAATTTGTCGTCTCCTGAACCATTTCTTAGCTGCAAACTCCCATATCTCGCGAACGGATTGACCAAACCCAAAAACTCCTATTGCATCTGAAAGTAGGAACTCGCCCGATTACAACGGTATGTGTATTTTTTCCCTAGGCCATTCTGATTAAGCGTTTGGAGCAGCAGAAGTGCGGAAAATTTGTTGTCTTCTCAACCATTTCTTAGCTTCAAACTCCCATATATCGCGCAAGGATTCACCAAACCCAAAAATTCCTATTTCGTTCGAAAGCAGAAACTCGCCCGATTACAAAGGTATGTTATTTTTCCCCTAGACCATTCAGGTTAAGCGTTTGGAGCAGCAGGAATGCGCAAAATTTGTTGCCTTCTCAACTATTTCTTAGCTTCAAACTCCCATATATCGCGCAAGGATTCACCAAACCCAAAAATTCCTATTTCGTTCGAAAGTAGAAACTCTCCCGATTACAACGGTATGTGTATCTTTTCCCTAGGTCATTCGTCTTAAGCGTTTGGAGCAGCAGAAATGCGAAAAATTTGTAGCCTTCTCAACCATTTCTTAGCTTCAAACTCCCATATCTCGCGAACGGATTGACCAAACCCAAAAATTCCTATTGCGTCTGAAAGTAGAAACTCGCCCTATTACAAAGGTATGTGTATTTTTTCCCTAGGCCATTCTGGTTAAGTGTTTAGAGCAGCAGAAGTGCGCAAAATTTGTTGCCGACTCAACCATTTCTTAGCTTTAAACTACAATAACTCGCAAACGGATTGACCAAACCAAAAAATTCCTATTGCGTCTGAAAGTAGAAACTCGCCCGATTACAACGGTATGTCTATTTTTCCCCTGGGGCATTCTGGTTAAGCGTTTGGAGCAGCAGAAGTGCGAAAAATTTGTAGTCTTCGAAACCATTTCTTAGCTTCAAACTCCCATATCTCGCGAACGGATTGATCAAACCCAAAAATTCCTATTGCGTCTGAAAGTAGAAACTCGTCCGTTTACAACGGTGTGAGTATTTTTTCCCTAGGCCATTCTGGATAAGCGTTTGGAGCAGCAGAAGTGCGGAAAATTTGTTGCCTACTCAACCATTTCTTAGCTTCAAACTCCCATATCTCGCGAACGGATTGACCAAACCCAAAAATACCTATTGCGTCTGAAAGTAGAAACTCGCCCGATTACAAAGGTATGTGTATTTTTCCCCTGGGGCATTCTGGTTAAGCGTTTGGAGCTGCAGAAGTGCGAAAAATTTGTAGTCTTCGCAACCATTTCTTAGCTTCAAACTCCCATATCTCTCGAACGGATTGATCAAACCCAAAAAATGCTATTGCGTCTGAAAGTAGAAACTCGCCCGATTACAAAGGTATGTGTATTTTTTCCCTAGGCCATTCTGGTTAAGCGTTTGGAGCAGCAGAAGTGCGGAAAATTTGTTGCCTACTCAACCATTTCTTAGCTTCAAACTCCCATATCTCGCGAACGGATTGAGCAAACGCAAAAATTTCTATCGCGTCTGAAAGTAGAAACTCGCCCGATTACAACGGTATGCCTATGTTTTCCCTGGGCCACTCTGGTTAAGCGTTTGGAGCAGCAGAAGTGCGAAGAATTTGTAGCCTTCTCAACCATTTCTTAGCTTCAAACTCCCATATATCGCGAACGGATTGGCCAAACCCAAAAATTCCTATTGCGTCTGAAAGTAGAAACTCGCCTGATTACAAAGGTATGAGTATTTTTTCCCTAGGCCATTCTGGTTAAGTGTTTGGAGCAGCAGAAGTGCGCAAAATTTGTTGCCTACTCAACCATTTCTTAGCTTCAAACAACAATATCTCGCAAACGGATTGACCAAACCAAAAAATTCCTATTGCGTCTGAAAGTAGAAACTCGCCCGATTACAACGGTATGTCTATTTTTCCCCTGGGGCATTCTGGTTAAGCGTTTGGAGCTGCAGAAGTGCGAAAAATTTGTAGTCTTCGCAACCATTTCTTAGCTTCAAACTCCCATATCTCTCGAACGGATTGATCAAACCCAAAAATTCCTATTGCGTCTGAAAGTAGAAACTCGCCCGATTACAAAGGTATGCGTATTTTTTCCCTAGGCCATTCTGGTTAAGCGTTTGGAGCAGCAGAAGTGCGGAAAATTTGTTGCTACTCAACCATTTCTTAGCTTCAAACTCCCATATCTCGCGAACGGATTGAGCAAACCCAAAAATTCCTATTGCATCTGAAGGTAGAAACTCGCCCGTATACAAAAGTATGTGTATTTTTTCCCTAGGCCACTCTGGTTAAGCGTTTGGAGCAGCAGAAGTGCGGAAAATTTGTTGCCTACTCAACCATTTCTTAGCTTCAAACTCCCATATCTCGCGAACGGATTGACCAAACCCAAAAATTCCTATTGCGTCTGAAAGTAAAAACTCGCCCGATTACAACGGTATGTCTATTTTTTCCCTGGGCCATTCTGGTTAAGCGTTTGTAGCAGCAGAAGTGCGAACAATTTGTTGCCTTCTCAAACATTTCTTAGCTTCAAACTCCCATATCTCGCGAACGGATTGACCAAACCCAAAAATACCTATTGCGTCTGAAAGTAGAAACTCGCCCGATTGCAAAGGTATGTGTATTTTTTCCCTGGACCATTCTGGTTAAGCGTTTGGAGCAGCTGAATTGCAAACAATTTGTTGCCTTCTCAACCATTTCTTAGATTCAAACTCCCATATCTCGCGAACGGATTGACGAAACCCAAAAATTCCTGTTGCGTGTGAGTGTAGAATCTCTCCCGATCACAACGGTGTGTGTATTCTTTCCCTGGGCCATTCTGGTTAAGCGTTTGGAGCAGCAGAATTGCGAAAAATTTGTCGTCTCCTGAACCATTTCTTAGCTGCAAACTCCCATATCTCGCGAACGGATTGACCAAACCCAAAAACTCCTATTGCATCTGAAAGTAGAAACTCGCCCGATTACAAAGGTATGTGTATTTTTCCCCTAGGCCATTCTGGTTAAAGGTTTGGAGCAGCAGAAGTGCGACAAATTTGTTGCCTACTCAACCATTTCTTATCTTCAAACTCCCATATCTCGCGAACGGATTGACCAAACCCAAAAACTCCTATTGCATCTGAAAGTAGGAACTCGCCCGATTACAACGGTATGTGTATTTTTTCCCTAGGCCATTCTGGTTAAGCGTTTGGAGCAGCAGAAGTGCGGAAAATTTGTTGTCTTCTCAACCATTTCTTAGCTTCAAAGTCCCATATATCGCGCAAGGATTCAACAAACCCAAAAATTCCTATTTCGTTCGAAAGCAGAAACTCGCCCGATTACAAAGATATGTGTATTTTTCCCCTAGACCATTCAGGTTAAGCGTTTGGAGCAGCAGGAATGCGCAAAATTTGTTGCCTTCTCAACTATTTCTTAGCTTCAAACTCCCATATATCGCGCAAGGATTCACCAAACCCAAAAATTCCTATTTCGTTCGAAAGTAGAAACTCTCCCGATTACAACGGTATGTGTATCTTTTCCCTAGGTCATTCGTCTTAAGCGTTTGGAGCAGCAGAAGTGCGAAAAATTTGTAGCCTTGTCAACCATTTCTTAGCTTCAAACTCCCATATCTCGCGAACGGATTGACCAAACCCAAAAATTCCTATTGCGTCTGAAAGTAGAAACTCGCCCGATTACAAAGGTATGTGTATTTTTTCCCTAGGCCATTCTGGTTAAGCGTTTGGAGCAGCAGAATTGCGGAAAAATTGTTGCCTACTCAACCATTTCTTAGCTTCAAACTCCCATATCTCGCGAACGGATTGACCAAACCCAAAAATTCCTATTGCGTCTGAAAGTAGAAACTCTCCCGATTACAACGGTATGTCTTTTTTTTCCCTGGGCCATTCTGGTTAAGCGTTTGGAGCAGGAGAAGTGCGAACAATTTGTTGCCTTCTCAAACATTTCTCAGCTTCAAACTCCCATATATCGCGCAAGGATTCACCAAACCCAAAAATTCCTATTTCGTTCGAAAGCAGAAACTCGCCCGATTACAAAGGTATGTGTATTTTTCCCCTAGACCATTCAGCTTAAGCGTTTGGAGCAGCAGGAATGCGCAAAATTTGTTGCCTTCTCAACTATTTCTTAGCTTCAAACTCACATATATCGCGCAAGGATTCACCAAACCCAAAAATTCCTATTTCGTTCGAAAGTAGAAACTCTCCCGATTACAACGGTATGTGAATCTTTTCCCTAGGCCATTCGTCTTAAGCGTTTGGAGCAGCAGAAGTGCGAAAAATTTGTAGCCTTCTCAACCATTTCTTAGCTTCAAACTCCCATATCTCGCGAACGGATTGACCACATCCAAAAATTCCTATCGCGTCTGAAAGTAGAAACTCGCCCGATTACAAAGGTATGTGTATTTTTTCCCTAGGCCATTCTGGTTATGCGTTTGGAGCAGCAGAAGTGCGAACAATTTGTTGCCTTCTCAACCATTTCTTAGATTCAAACTCCCATATCTCGCGAACGGATTGACCAAACCCAAAAGTTCCTATTGCGTCTGAAAGTAGAAACTCGCCCGATTACAACGGTATGTCTATTTTTCCCCTGGGGCATTCTGGTTAAGCGTTTGGAGCAGCAGAAGTGCGAAAAATTTGTAGTCTTCGAAACCATTTCTTAGCTTCAAACTCCCATATCTCGCGAACGGATTGATCAAACCCAAAAATTCCTATTGCGTCTGAAAGTAGAAACTCGTCCGTTTACAACGGTGTGAGTATTTTTTCCCTAGGCCATTCTGGATAAGCGTTTGGAGCAGCAGAAGTGCGGAAAATTTGTTGCCTACTCAACCATTTCTTAGCTTCAAACTCCCATATCTCGCGAACGGATTGACCAAACCCAAAAATACCTATTGCGTCTGAAAGTAGAAACTCGCCCGATTACAAAGGTATGTGTATTTTTCCCCTGGGGCATTCTGGTTAAGCGTTTGGAGCAGCAGAAGTGCGAAAAATTTGTAGTCTTCGAAACCATTTCTTAGCTTCAAACTCCCATATCTCGCGAACGGATTGATCAAACCCAAAAATTCCTATTGCGTCTGAAAGTAGAAACTCGTCCGTTTACAACGGTGTGAGTATTTTTTCCCTAGGCCACTCTGGATAAGCGTTTGGAGCAGCAGAAGTGCGGAAAATTTGTTGCCTACTCAACCATTTCTTAGCTTCAAACTCCCATATCTCGCGAACGGATTGACCAAACCCAAAAATACCTATTGCGTCTGAAAGTAGAAACTCGCCCGATTACAAAGGTATGTGTATTTTTCCCCTGGGGCATTCTGGTTAAGCGTTTGGAGCTGCAGAATTGCGAAAAATTTGTAGTCTTCGCAACCATTTCTTAGCTTCAAACTCCCATATCTCTCGAACGGATTGATCAAACCCAAAAATTCCTATTGCGTCTGAAAGTAGAAACTCGCCCGATTACAAAGGTATGTGTATTTTTTCCCTAGGCCATTCTGGTTAAGCGTTTGGAGCAGCAGAAGTGCGGAAAATTTGTTGCCTACTCAACCATTTCTTAGCTTCAAACTCCCATATCTCGCGAACGGATTGAGCAAACGCAAAAATTTCTATCGCGTCTGAAAGTAGAAACTCGCCCGATTACAACGGTATGCCTATGTTTTCCCTGGGCCACTCTGGTTAAGCGTTTGGAGCAGCAGAAGTGCGAAGAATTTGTAGCCTTCTCAACCATTTCTTAGCTTCAAACTCCCATATATCGCGAACGGATTGGCCAAACCCAAAAATTCCTATTGCGTCTGAAAGTAGAAACTCGCCTGATTACAAAGGTATGTGTATTTTTTCCCTAGGCCATTCTGGTTAAGCGTTTGGAGCAGCAGAAGTGCGGAAAATTTGTTGCCTTCTCAAACATTTCTTAGCTTCAAACTCCCATATCTCGCGAACGGATTGACCAAACCCAAAAATACCTATTGCGTCTGAAAGTAGAAACTCGCCCGATTACAAAGGTATGTGTATTTTTTCCCTGGGCCATTCTGGTTAAGCGTTTGGAGCAGCAGAAGTGCGAACAATTTGTTGCCTTCTCAGCCATTTCTTAGATTCAAACTCCCATATCTCGCGAACGGATTGACCAAACCCAAAAATTCCTATTGCGTCTGAAAGTAGAAACCCGCCCGATTACAACGGTATGTCTATTTTTTCCCTGGACCATTCTGGTTAAGCGTTTGGAGCAGCAGAATTGCAAACAATTTGTTGCCTTCTCAACCATTTCTTAGATTCAAACTCCCATATCTCGCGAACGGATCGACGAAACCCAAAAATTCCTGTTGCGTGTGAGTGTAGAATCTCTCCCGATCACAACGGTGTGTGTATTCTTTCCCTGGGCCATTCTGGTTAAGCGTTTGGAGCAGCAGAATTGCGAAAAGTTTGTCGTCTCCTGAACCATTTCTTAGCTGCAAACTCCCATATCTCGCGAACGGATTGACCAAACCCAAAAACTCCTATTGCATCTGAAAGTAGGAACTCGCCCGATTACAACGGTATGTGTATTTTTTCCCTAGGCCATTCTGGTTAAGCGTTTGGAGCAGCAGAAGTGCGGAAAATTTGTTGTCTTCTCAACCATTTCTTAGCTTCAAACTCCCATATATCGCGCAAGGATTCACCAAACCCAAAAATTCCTATTTCGTTCGAAAGCAGAAACTCGCCCGATTACAAAGGTATGTTATTTTTCCCCTAGACCATTCAGGTTAAGCGTTTGGAGCAGCAGGAATGCGCAAAATTTGTTGCCTTCTCAACTATTTCTTAGCTTCAAACTCCCATATATCGCGCAAGGATTCACCAAACCCAAAAATTCCTATTTCGTTCGAAAGTAGAAACTCTCCCGATTACAACGGTATGTGTATCTTTTCCCTAGGTCATTCGTCTTAAGCGTTTGGAGCAGGAGAAATGCGAAAAATTTGTAGCCTTCTCAACCATTTCTTAGCTTCAAACTCCCATATCTCGCGAACGGATTGACCAAACCCAAAAATTCCTATTGCGTCTGAAAGTAGAAACTCGCCCTATTACAAAGGTATGTGTATTTTTTCCCTAGGCCATTCTGGTTAAGTGTTTAGAGCAGCAGAAGTGCGCAAAATTTGTTGCCGACTCAACCATTTCTTAGCTTTAAACTACAATAACTCGCAAACGGATTGACCAAACCAAAAAATTCCTATTGCGTCTGAAAGTAGAAACTCGCCCGATTACAACGGTATGTCTATTTTTCCCCTGGGGCATTCTGGTTAAGCGTTTGGAGCAGCAGAAGTGCGAAAAATTTGTAGTCTTCGAAACCATTTCTTAGCTTCAAACTCCCATATCTCGCGAACGGATTGATCAAACCCAAAAATTCCTATTGCGTCTGAAAGTAGAAACTCGTCCGTTTACAACGGTGTGAGTATTTTTTCCCTAGGCCATTCTGGATAAGCGTTTGGAGCAGCAGAAGTGCGGAAAATTTGTTGCCTACTCAACCATTTCTTAGCTTCAAACTCCCATATCTCGCGAACGGATTGACCAAACCCAAAAATACCTATTGCGTCTGAAAGTAGAAACTCGCCCGATTACAAAGGTATGTGTATTTTTCCCCTGGGGCATTCTGGTTAAGCGTTTGGAGCTGCAGAAGTGCGAAAAATTTGTAGTCTTCGCAACCATTTCTTAGCTTCAAACTCCCATATCTCTCGAACGGATTGATCAAACCCAAAAATTCCTATTGCGTCTGAAAGTAGAAACTCGCCCGATTACAAAGGTATGTGTATTTTTTCCCTAGGCCATTCTGGTTAAGCGTTTGGAGCAGCAGAAGTGCGGAAAATTTGTTGCCTTCTCAAACATTTCTTAGCTTCAAACTCCCATATCTCGCGAACGGATTGAGCAAACGCAAAAATTTCTATCGCGTCTGAAAGTAGAAACTCGCCCGATTACAACGGTATGCCTATGTTTTCCCTGGGCCACTCTGGTTAAGCATTTGGAGCAGCAGAAGTGCGAAGAATTTGTAGCCTTCTCAACCATTTCTTAGCTTCAAACTCCCATATATCGCGAACGGATTGGCCAAACCCAAAAATTCCTATTGCGTCTGAAAGTAGAAACTCGCCTGATTACAAAGGTATGTGTATTTTTTCCCTAGGCCATTCTGGTTAAGCGTTTGGAGCAGCAGAAGTGCGGAAAATTTGTTGCCTTCTCAAACATTTCTTAGCTTCAAACTCCCATATCTCGCGAACGGATTGACCAAACCCAAAAATACCTATTGCGTCTGAAAGTAGAAACTCGCCCGATTACAAAGGTATGTGTATTTTTTCCCTGGGCCATTCTGGTTAAGCGTTTGGAGCAGCAGAAGTGCGAACAATTTGTTGCCTTCTCAGCCATTTCTTAGATTCAAACTCCCATATCTCGCGAACGGATTGACCAAACCCAAAAATTCCTATTGCGTCTGAAAGTAGAAACCCGCCCGATTACAACGGTATGTCTATTTTTTCCCTGGACCATTCTGGTTAAGCGTTTGGAGCAGCAGAATTGCAAACAATTTGTTGCCTTCTCAACCATTTCTTAGATTCAAACTCCCATATCTCGCGAACGGATCGACGAAACCCAAAAATTCCTGTTGCGTGTGAGTGTAGAATCTCTCCCGATCACAACGGTGTGTGTATTCTTTCCCTGGGCCATTCTGGTTAAGCGTTTGGAGCAGCAGAATTGCGAAAAGTTTGTCGTCTCCTGAACCATTTCTTAGCTGCAAACTCCCATATCTCGCGAACGGATTGACCAAACCCAAAAACTCCTATTGCATCTGAAAGTAGGAACTCGCCCGATTACAACTGTATGTGTATTTTTTCCCTAGGCCATTCTGGTTAAGCGTTTGGAGCAGCAGAAGTGCGGAAAATTTGTTGTCTTCTCAACCATTTCTTAGCTTCAAACTCCCATATATCGCGCAAGGATTCACCAAACCCAAAAATTCCTATTTCGTTCGAAAGCAGAAACTCGCCCGATTACAAAGGTGTGTGTATTTTTCCCCTAGACCATTCAGGTTAAGCGTTTGGAGCAGCAGGAATGCGCAAAATTTGTTGCCTTCTCAACTATTTCTTAGCTTCAAACTCCCATATATCGCGCAAGGATTCACCAAACCCAAAAATTCCTATTTCGTTCGAAAGTAGAAACTCTCCCGATTACAACGGTATGTGTATCTTTTCCCTAGGTCATTCGTCTTAAGCGTTTGGAGCAGCAGAAATGCGAAAAATTTGTAGCCTTCTCAACCATTTCTTAGCTTCAAACTCCCATATCTCGCGAACGGATTGACCAAACCCAAAAATTCCTATTGCGTCTGAAAGTAGAAACTCGCCCTATTACAAAGGTATGTGTATTTTTTCCCTAGGCCATTCTGGTTAAGTGTTTAGAGCAGCAGAAGTGCGCAAAATTTGTTGCCGACTCAACCATTTCTTAGCTTTAAACTACAATAACTCGCAAACGGATTGACCAAACCAAAAAATTCCTATTGCGTCTGAAAGTAGAAACTCGCCCGATTACAACGGTATGTCTATTTTTCCCCTGGGGCATTCTGGTTAAGCGTTTGGAGCAGCAGAAGTGCGAAAAATTTGTAGTCTTCGAAACCATTTCTTAGCTTCAAACTCCCATATCTCGCGAACGGATTGATCAAACCCAAAAATTCCTATTGCGTCTGAAAGTAGAAACTCGCCCGTTTACAACGGTGTGAGTATTTTTTCCCTAGGCCATTCTGGATAAGCTTTTGGAGCAGCAGAAGTGCGGAAAATTTGTTGCCTACTCAACCATTTCTTAGCTTCAAACTCCCATATCTCGCGAACGGATTGACCAAACCCAAAAATTCCTATTGCGTCTGAAAGTAGAAACTCGCCCGATTACAACGGTATGCCTATGTTTCCCCTGGGCCACTCTGGTTAAGCATTTGGAGCAGCAGAAGTGCGAAAAATTTGTAGCCTTCTCAACCATTTCTTAGCTTCAAACTCCCATATCTCGCGAGCGGATTGACCAAACCCAAAATTCCTATTGCGTCTGAAAGTAGAAACTCACCCGATTAAAACGGTGTGAGTATTATTTCCCTAGGCCATTCTGGTTAAGCGTTTGGAGCAGCAGAAGTGCTGAAAATTTGTTGCCTACTCAACCATTTCCTAGCTTCAAACTGCCATATCTCGCGAACGGATTGACCAAACCCAAAAATTCCTATTGCGTCTGAAAGTAGAAACTCGCCCGATTACAAAGGTATGTGTATTTTTTCCCTAGGCCATTATGGTTAAGCGTTTGGAGCAGCAGAAGTGCGGAAAATTTGTTGCCTGCTCAACCATTTCTTAGCTTCAAACTCCCATATCTCGCGAGCGGATTGACCAAACCCAAAAATTCCTATTGCGTCTGAAAGTAGAAACTCACCCGATTAAAACGGTGTGAGTATTATTTCCCTAGGCCATTCTGGTTAAGCGTTTGTAGCAGCAGAAGTGCTGAAAATTTGTTGCCTACTCAACCATTTCCTAGCTTCACACTGCCATATCTCGCGAACGGATTGACCAAACCCAAAAATTCCTATTGCGTCTGAAAGTAGAAACTCGCCCGATTACAAAGGTATGTGTATTTTTTCCCTAGGACATTATGGTTAAGCGTTTGGAGCAGCAAAAGTGCGGAAAATTTGTTGCCTTCTCAACCATTTCTTAGCTTCAAACTCCCATATATCGCGAACGGATTGGCCAAACCCAAAAATTTCTATTGCGTCTGAAAGTAGAAACTCGCCCGATTACAACGGTATGAGTATTTTCCCCTAGGCCATTCTGGTTAAGTGTTTGGAGCAGCAGAAGTGCGCAAAATTTGTTGCCTACTCAACCATTTCTTAGCTTCAAACTACAATATCTCGCAAACGGATTGACCAAACCAAAAAATTCCTATTGCGTCTGAAAGTAGAAACTCGCCCGATTACAAGGGTATGTCTATTTTTCCCCTGGGGCATTCTGGTTAAGCGTTTGGAGCTGCAGAAGTGCGAAAAATTTGTAGTCTTCGCAACCATTTCTTAGCTTCAAACTCCCATATCTCTCGAACGGATTGATCAAACCCAAAAATTCCTATTGCGTCTGAAAGTAGAAACTCGCCTGATTACAAAGGTATGTGTATTTTTTCCGTAGGCCATTCTGGTTAAGCGTTTGGAGCAGCAGAAGTGCGGAAAATTTGTTGCTACTCAACCATTTCTTAGCTTCAAACTCCCATATCTCGCGAACGGATTGAGCAAACCCAAAAATTCCTATTGCATCTGAAAGTAGAAACTCGCCCGATTACAAAAGTATGTGTATTTTTTCCCTAGGCCATTCTCGTTAAGCGTTTGGAGCAGCAGAAGTGCGGAAAATTTGTTGCCTACTCAACCATTTCTTAGCTCCAAACTCCCATATCTCGCGAACGGATTGACCAAACCCAAAAATTCCTATTGCGTCTGAAAGTAAAAACTCGCCCGATTACAACGGTATGTCTATTTTTTCCCTGGGCCATTCTGGTTAAGCGTTTGGAGCAGCAGAAGTGCGAACAATTTGTTGCCTTCTCAAACATTTCTTAGCTTCAAACTCCCATATCTCGCGAACGGATTGACCAAACCCAAAAATACCTATTGCGTCTGAAAGTAGAAACTCGCCCGATTACAAAGGTATGGGTATTTTTTCCCTGGGCCAATCTGGTTAAGCGTATGGAGCAGCAGAAGTGCGAACAATTTGTTGCCTTCTCAACCATTTCTTAGATTCAAACTCCCATATCTCGCGAACGGATTGACCAAACCCAAAAATTCCTATTGCGTCTGAAAGTAGAAACCCGCCCGATTACAACGGTATGTCTATTTTTTCCCTGGACCATTCTGGTTAAGCGTTTGGAGCAGCAGAATTGCAAACAATTTGTTGCCTTCTCAACCATTTCTTAGATTCAAACTCCCATATCTCGCGAACGGATTGACGAAACCCAAAAATTCCTGTTGCGTGTGAGTGTAGAATCTCTCCCGATCACAACGGTGTGTGTATTCTTTCCCTGGGCCATTCTGGTTAAGCGTTTGGAGCAGCAGAATTGCGAAAAATTTGTCGTCTCCTGAACCATTTCTTAGCTGCAAACTCCCATATCTCGCGAACGGATTGACCAAACCCAAAAACTCCTATTGCATCTGAAAGTAGGAACTCGCCCGATTACAACGGTATGTGTATTTTTTCCCTAGGCCATTCTGGTTAAGCGTTTGGAGCAGCAGAAGTGCGGAAAATTTGTTGCCTTCTCTACTATTTCTTAGCTTCAAACTCCCATATAACGCGCAAGGATTCACCAAACCCAAAAATTCCTATTTCGTTCGAAAGTAGAAACTCTCCCGATTACAACGGTATGTGTATCTTTTCCCTAGGTCATTCGTCTTAAGCGTTTGGAGCAGCAGAAGTGCGAAAAATTTGTAGCCTTCTCAACCATTTCTTAGCTTCAAACTCCCATATCTCGCGAACGGATTGACCAAACCCAAAAATTCCTATTGCGTCTGAAAGTAGAAACTCGCCCGATTACAAAGGTATGTGTATTTTTTCCCTAGGCCATTCTGGTTATGCGTTTGGAGCAGCAGAAGTGCGAACAATTTGTTGCCTTCTCAACCATTTCTTAGATTCAAACTCCCATATCTCGCGAACGGATTGACCAAACCCAAAAGTTCCTATTGCGTCTGAAAGCAGAAACCCGCCCGATTACAACGGTATGTCTATTTTTTCCCTGGACCATTCAGGTTAAGCGTTTGGAGCAGCAGAATTGCGAACAATTTGTTGCCTTCTCAACCATTTCTTAGATTCAAACTCCCATATCTCGCGAACGGATTGACGAAACCCAAAAAATTCCTGTTGCGTGTGAATGTAGAATCTCTCCCGATCACAACGGTGTGTGTATTCTTTCCCTGGGCCATTCTGGTTAAGCGTTTGGAGCAGCAGAATTGCGAAAAATTTGTCGTCTCCTGAACCATTTCTTAGCTGCAAACTCCCATATCTCGCGCAAGGAATCACCAAACCCAAAAACTCCTATTTCGTTCGAAAGTAGAAACTCTCCCGATTACAACGGTATGTGTATCTTTTCCCTAGGTCATTCGTCTTAAGCGTTTGGAGCAGCAGAAGTGCGAAAAATTTGTAGCCTTCTCAACCATTTCTTAGCTTCAAACTCCCATATCTCGCGAACGGATTGACCAAACCCAAAAATTCCTATTGCGTCTGAAAGTAGAAACTCGCCCGATTACAACGGTATGTCTATTTTTTCCCTGGACCATTCAGGTTAAGCGTTTGGAGCAGCAGAAGTGCGGAAAATTTGTTGCCTACTCAACCATTTCTTAGCTTCAAACTCCCATACCTCGCGAGCGGATCGACCAAACCCAAAAATTCCTATTGCGTCTGAAAGTAGAAACTCGCCCGATTACAACGGTATGTCTATTTTTTCCCTGGGCCATTCTGGTTAAGCGTTTGGAGCAGCAGAAGTGCGAAAAATTTGTAGCCTTCGCAACCATTTCTTAGCTTCAAACTCCCATACCTCGCGAACGGATTGACTAAACCCAAAAATTCCTATTGCGTCTGAAAGTAGAAACTCGCCCGTTTACAACGGTGTGAGTATTTTTTCCCTAGGCCCTTCTGGATAAGCGTTTGGAGCAGCAGAAGTGCGGAAAATGTGTTGCCTACTCAACCATTTCTTAGCTTCAAACTCCCATATCTCGCGAGTGGATAGACCAAACGCAAAAATTCCTATTGCGTCTGAAAGTAGAAACTCGCCCGATTACAACGGTATGCCTATGTTTTCTCTGGGCCACTCTGGTTAAGCGTTCGGAGCAGCAGAAGTGCGAAAAATTTGTGGCCTTCTCAACCATTTCTTAGCTTCAAACTCCCATATCTCGCGAGCGGATTGACCAAACCCAAAAATTCCTATTGCGTCTGAAAGTAGAAACTCGCCCGATTACAAAGGTATGTGTATTTTTTCCCTAGGCCATTATGGTTAAGCGTTTGGACAGCAGAAGTGCGGAAAATTTGTTGCCTACTCAACCATTTCTTAGCTTCAAACTCCCATATCTCGCGAACGGATTGTCCAAACCCAAAAATTCCTATTGCGTCTGAATGTAGAAACTCGCCCGATTACAACGGTATGTCTATTTTTTCCCTGGGCCATTCTGGTTAAGCGTTTGGAGCAGCAGAAGTGCGAAAAATTTGTAGCCTTCGCAACCATTTCTTAGCTTCAAACTCCCATATCTCGCGAACGGATTGACCAAACCCAAAATTCCTATTGCGTCTGAAAGTAGAAACTGTCCCGATTACAACGGTATGAGTATTTTTTCCCTGGGCCATTCTGGTTAAGCGTTTGGAGCAGCAGAAGTGCGGAAAATTTGTTGCCTACTCAACCATTTCTTAGCTTCAAACTCCCATATCTCGCGAACGGATTGTCCAAACCCAAAAATTCCTATTGCGTCTGAATGTAGAAACTCGCCCGATTACAACGGTATGTCTATTTTTTCCCTGGGCCATTCTGGTTAAGCGTTTGGAGCAGCAGAAGTGTGAAAAATTTGTAGTCTTCGCAACCATTTCTTAGCTTCAAACTCCCATATCTCGCGAACGGATTGACCAAACCAAAAATTCCTATGGCGTCTGAAAGTAGAAGCTCCCCCGATTACAAAGGTATGTGTGTTTCTCCCCTAAGACATTCTGGTTAAGCGTTTGGAGCAGCAGAAGTGCGACAAATTTGTAGCCTTCGCAACCATTTCTTAGCTTCAAACTCCCATATCTCTCGAACGGATTGACCGATCCCAAAAATTTCTATTGCATCTGAAAGTAGAAACTCGCCCGATTACAACGGTATGTGTATTTTTTCCCTGGGCCATTCTGGTTAGGCGTTTGGAGCAGCAGAAATGCGCAAAATTTGTTGCCTTCTCAACAGTTTCTTAGCTTCAAACTCCCATATATCCCGCAAGGATTCACCAAACCCAAAAATTCCTATTTTGACTGAAAGTAGAAACTCTCCCGATTACAACGGTATGTGTATTTTTCCCCTAGGCCATTCGTGTTAAGCGTTTGGAGCAGCAGAAGTGCGAAAAATTTGTTGTCTTCTCAACCATTTCTTAGCTTCAAACTCCCATATCTCGCGAACGGATTGACCAAACCCAAAAATTCCTATTGCGTCTGAAAGTAGAAACTCGCCCGATTACAAAGGTATGTGTATTTTTTCCCTTGGCCATTCTGGTTAAGCGTTTGGAGCAGCAGAAGTGCGGAAAAATTGTTGCCTACTCAACCATTTCTTATCTTCAAACTCCCATATCTCGCGAACGGATTGACCAAACCCAAAAACTCCTAT
Source organism: Ptiloglossa arizonensis (assembly GCF_051014685.1). NCBI lineage: Eukaryota > Metazoa > Arthropoda > Insecta > Hymenoptera > Colletidae > Ptiloglossa > Ptiloglossa arizonensis. The sequence continues at coordinate 1,597,572 of NW_027478436.1, read as the reverse complement.
TGCATCTGAAAGTAGAAACTCTCCCGATTACAACGGTATGTGTATCTTTTCCCTAGGTCATTCGTCTTAAGCGTTTGGAGCAGCAGAAGTGCGAAAAATTTGTAGCCTTGTCAACCATTTCTTAGCTTCAAACTCCCATATCTCGCGAACGGATTGACCAAACCCAAAAATTCCTATTGCGTCTGAAAGTAGAAACTCGCCCGATTACAAAGGTATGTGTATTTTTTCCCTAGGCCATTCTGTTTAAGCGTTTGGAGCAGCAGAAGTGCGGAAAAATTGTTGCCTACTCAACCATTTCTTAGCTTCAAACTCCCATATCTCGCGAACGGATTGACCAAACCCAAAAATTCCTATTGCGTCTGAAAGTAGAAACTCTCCCGATTACAACGGTATGTCTTTTTTTTCCCTGGGCCATTCTGGTTAAGCGTTTGGAGCAGGAGAAGTGCGAACAATTTGTTGCCTTCTCAAACATTTCTTAGCTTCAAACTCCCATATATCGCGCAAGGATTCACCAAACCCAAAAATTCCTATTTCGTTCGAAAGCAGAAACTCGCCCGATTACAAAGGTATGTGTATTTTTCCCCTAGACCATTCAGCTTAAGCGTTTGGAGCAGCAGGAATGCGCAAAATTTGTTGCCTTCTCAACTATTTCTTAGCTTCAAACTCCCATATATCGCGCAAGGATTCACCAAACCCAAAAATTCCTATTTCGTTCGAAAGTAGAAACTCTCCCGATTACAACGGTATGTGAATCTTTTCCCTAGGCCATTCGTCTTAAGCGTTTGGAGCAGCAGAAGTGCGAAAAATTTGTAGCCTTCTCAACCATTTCTTAGCTTCAAACTCCCATATCTCGCGAACGGATTGACCACATCCAAAAATTCCTATTGCGTCTGAAAGTAGAAACTCGCCCGATTACAAAGGTATGTGTATTTTTTCCCTTGGCCAATCTGGTTAAGCGTTTGGAGCAGCAGATGTGCGGAAAATTTGTTGTCTTCTCAACCATTTCTTAGCTTCAAACTCCCATATATCGCGCAAGGATTCACCAAACCCAAAAATTCCTATTGCGTCTGAAAGTAGAAACCCGCCCGATTACAACGGTATGTCTATTTTTTCCCTGGACCATTCTGGTTAAGCGTTTGGAGCAGCACAATTGCAAACAATTTGTTGCCTTCTCAACCATTTCCTAGATTCAAACTCCCATATCTCGCGAACGGATTGACGAAACCCAAAAACTCCTATTGCATCTGAAAGTAGGAACTCGCCCGATTACAACGGTATGTGTATTTTTTCCCTAGGCCATTCTGGTTAAGCGTTTGGAGCAGCAGAAGTGCGGAAAATTTGTTGTCTTCTCAACCACTTCTTAGCTTCAAACTCCCATATATCGCTTAAGGATTCACCAAACCCAAAAATTCCTATTTCGTTCGAAAGCAGAAACTCGCCCGATTACAAAGGTATGTGTATTTTTCCCCTAGACCATTCAGGTTAAGCGTTTGGAGCAGCAGGAATGCGGAAAATTTGTTGCCTTCTCTACTATTTCGTAGCTTCAAACTCCCATATATCGCGCAAGGATTCACCAAACCCAAAAATTCCTATTTCGTTCGAAAGTAGAAACTCTCCCGATTACAACGGTATGTGTATCTTTTCCCTAGGTCATTCGTCTTAAGCGTTTGGAGCAGCAGAAGTGCGAAAAATTTGTAGCCTTCTCAACCATTTCTTAGCTTCAAACTCCCATATCTCGCGAACGGATTGACCAAACCCAAAAATTCCTATTGCGTCTGAAAGTAGAAACTCGCCCGATTACAAAGGTATGTGTATTTTTTCCCTAGGCCATTCTGGTTATGCGTTTGGAGCAGCAGAAGTGCGAACAATTTGTTGCCTTCTCAACCATTTCTTAGATTCAAACTCCCATATCTCGCGAACGGATTGACGAAACCCAAAAATTCCTGTTGCGTGTGAATGTAGAATCTCTCCCGATCACAACGGTGTGTGTATTCTTTCCCTGGGCCATTCTGGTTAAGCGTTTGGAGCAGCAGAATTGCGAAAAATTTGTTGCCTTCTCAACCATTTCTTAGATTCAAACTCCCATATCTCGCGAACGGATTGACGAAACCCAAAAATTCCTGTTGCGTGTGAATGTAGAATCTCTCCCGATCACAACGGTGTGTGTATTCTTTCCCTGGGCCATTCTGGTTAAGCGTTTGGAGCAGCAGAATTGCGAAAAATTTGTCGTCTCCTGAACCATTTCTTAGCTGCAAACTCCCATATCTCGCGAACGGATTGACCAAACCCAAAAGCTCCTATTGCATCTGAAAGTAGGAACTCGCCCGATTACAACGGTATGTGTATTTTTTCCCTAGGCCATTCTGGTTAAGCGTTTGGAGCAGCAGAAGTGCGGAAAATTTGTTGTCTTCTCAACCATTTCTTAGCTTCAAACTCCCATATATCGCGCAAGGATTCACCAAACCCAAAAATTCCTATTTCGTTCGAAAGCAGAAACTCGCCCGATTACAAAGGTATGTTATTTTTCCCCTAGACCATTCAGGTTAAGCGTTTGGAGCAGCAGGAATGCGCAAAATTTGTTGCCTTCTCAACTATTTCTTAGCTTCAAACTCCCATATCTCGCGAACGGATTGACCACATCCAAAAATTCCTATTGCGTCTGAAAGTAGAAACTCGCCCGATTACAAAGGTATGTGTATTTTTTCCCTTGGCCAATCTGGTTAAGCGTTTGGAGCAGCAGATGTGCGGAAAATTTGTTGTCTTCTCAACCATTTCTTAGCTTCAAACTCCCATATATCGCGCAAGGATTCACCAAACCCAAAAATTCCTATTGCGTCTGAAAGTAGAAACCCGCCCGATTACAACGGTATGTCTATTTTTTCCCTGGACCATTCTGGTTAAGCGTTTGGAGCAGCACAATTGCAAACAATTTGTTGCCTTCTCAACCATTTCTTAGATTCAAACTCCCATATCTCGCGAACGGATTGACGAAACCGAAAAATTCCTGTTGCGTGTGAGTGTAGAATCTCTCCCGATCACAACGGTGTGTGTATTCTTTCCCTGGGCCATTCTGGTTAAGCGTTTGGAGCAGCAGAATTGCGAAAAATTTGTCGTCTCCTGAACCATTTCTTAGCTGCAAACTCCCATATCTCGCGAACGGATTGACCAAACCCAAAAACTCCTATTGCATCTGAAAGTAGGAACTCGCCCGATTACAACGGTATGTGTATTTTTTCCCTAGGCCATTCTGGTTAAGCGTTTGGAGCAGCAGAAGTGCGGAAAATTTGTTGTCTTCTCAACCACTTCTTAGCTTCAAACTCCCATATATCGCTTAAGGATTCACCAAACCCAAAAATTCCTATTTCGTTCGAAAGCAGAAACTCGCCCGATTACAAAGGTATGTGTATTTTTCCCCTAGACCATTCAGGTTAAGCGTTTGGAGCAGCAGGAATGCGGAAAATTTGTTGCCTTCTCTACTATTTCGTAGCTTCAAACTCCCATATATCGCGCAAGGATTCACCAAACCCAAAAATTCCTATTTCGTTCGAAAGTAGAAACTCTCCCGATTACAACGGTATGTGTATCTTTTCCCTAGGTCATTCGTCTTAAGCGTTTGGAGCAGCAGAAGTGCGAAAAATTTGTAGCCTTCTCAACCATTTCTTAGCTTCAAACTCCCATATCTCGCGAACGGATTGACCAAACCCAAAAATTCCTATTGCGTCTGAAAGTAGAAACTCGCCCGATTACAAAGGTATGTGTATTTTTTCCCTAGGCCATTCTGGTTATGCGTTTGGAGCAGCAGAAGTGCGAACAATTTGTTGCCTTCTCAACCATTTCTTAGATTCAAACTCCCATATCTCGCGAACGGATTGACGAAACCCAAAAATTCCTGTTGCGTGTGAATGTAGAATCTCTCCCGATCACAACGGTGTGTGTATTCTTTCCCTGGGCCATTCTGGTTAAGCGTTTGGAGCAGCAGAATTGCGAAAAATTTGTTGCCTTCTCAACCATTTCTTAGATTCAAACTCCCATATCTCGCGAACGGATTGACGAAACCCAAAAATTCCTGTTGCGTGTGAATGTAGAATCTCTCCCGATCACAACGGTGTGTGTATTCTTTCCCTGGGCCATTCTGGTTAAGCGTTTGGAGCAGCAGAATTGCGAAAAATTTGTCGTCTCCTGAACCATTTCTTAGCTGCAAACTCCCATATCTCGCGAACGGATTGACCAAACCCAAAAGCTCCTATTGCATCTGAAAGTAGGAACTCGCCCGATTACAACGGTATGTGTATTTTTTCCCTAGGCCATTCTGGTTAAGCGTTTGGAGCAGCAGAAGTGCGGAAAATTTGTTGTCTTCTCAACCATTTCTTAGCTTCAAACTCCCATATATCGCGCAAGGATTCACCAAACCCAAAAATTCCTATTTCGTTCGAAAGCAGAAACTCGCCCGATTACAAAGGTATGTTATTTTTCCCCTAGACCATTCAGGTTAAGCGTTTGGAGCAGCAGGAATGCGCAAAATTTGTTGCCTTCTCAACTATTTCTTAGCTTCAAACTCCCATATATCGCGCAAGGATTCACCAAACCCAAAAATTCCTATTTCGTTCGAAAGTAGAAACTCTCCCGATTACAACGGTATGTGTATCTTTTCCCTAGGTCATTCGTCTTAAGCGTTTGGAGCAGCAGAAATGCGAAAAATTTGTAGCCTTCTCAACCATTTCTTAGCTTCAAACTCCCATATCTCGCGAACGGATTGACCAAACCCAAAAATTCCTATTGCGTCTGAAAGTAGAAACTCGCCCTATTACAAAGGTATGTGTATTTTTTCCCTAGGCCATTCTGGTTAAGGGTTTAGAGCAGCAGAAGTGCGCAAAATTTGTTGCCGACTCAACCATTTCTTAGCTTTAAACTACAATAACTCGCAAACGGATTGACCAAACCAAAAAATTCCTATTGCGTCTGAAAGTAGAAACTCGCCCGATTACAACGGTATGTCTATTTTTCCCCTGGGGCATTCTGGTTAAGCGTTTGGTGCAGCAGAAGTGCGAAAAATTTGTAGTCTTCGAAACCATTTCTTAGGTTCAAACTCCCATATCTCGCGAACGGATTGATCAAACCCAAAAATTCCTATTGCGTCTGAAAGTAGAAACTCGTCCGTTTACAACGGTGTGAGTATTTTTTCCCTAGGCCATTCTGGATAAGCGTTTGGAGCAGCAGAAGTGCGGAAAATTTGTTGCCTACTCAACCATTTCTTAGCTTCAAACTCCCATATCTCGCGAACGGATTGACCAAACCCAAAAATACCTATTGCGTCTGAAAGTAGAAACTCGCCCGATTACAAAGGTATGTGTATTTTTTCCCTGGGCCATTCTGGTTAAGCGTTTGGAGCAGCAGAAGTGCGAACAATTTGTTGCCTTCTCAGCCATTTCTTAGATTCAAACTCCCATATCTCGCGAACGGATTGACCAAACCCAAAAATTCCTATTGCGTCTGAAAGTAGAAACCCGCCCGATTACAACGGTATGTCTATTTCTTCCCTGGACCATTCTGGTTAAGCGTTTGGAGCAGCAGAATTGCAAACAATTTGTTGCCTTCTCAACCATTTCTTAGATTCAAACTCCCATATCTCGCGAACGGATCGACGAAACCCAAAAATTCCTGTTGCGTGTGAGTGTAGAATCTCTCCCGATCACAACGGTGTGTGTATTCTTTCCCTGGGCCATTCTGGTTAAGCGTTTGGAGCAGCAGAATTGCGAAAAATTTGTCGTCTCCTGAACCATTTCTTAGCTGCAAACTCCCATATCTCGCGAACGGATTGACCAAACCCAAAAACTCCTATTGCATCTGAAAGTAGGAACTCGCCCGATTACAACGGTATGTGTATTTTTTCCCTAGGCCATTCTGGTTAAGCGTTTGCAGCAGCAGAAGTGCGGAAAATTTGTTGTCTTCTCAACCATTTCTTAGATCCAAACTCCCATATATCGCGCAAGGATTCACCAAACCCAAAAATTCCTATTTCGTTCGAAAGCAGAAACTCGCCCGATTACAAAGGTATGTTATTTTTCCCCTAGACCTTTCAGGTTAAGCGTTTGGAGCAGCAGGAATGCGCAAAATTTGTTGCCTTCTCAACTATTTCTTAGCTTCAAAATCCCATATATCGCGCAAGGATTCACCAACCCAAAAATTCCTATTTCGTTCGAAAGTAGAAACTCTCCCGATTACAACGGTATGTGTATCTTTTCCCTAGGTCATTCGTCTTAAGCGTTTGGAGCAGCAGAAATGCGAAAAATTTGTAGCCTTCTCAACCATTTCTTAGCTTCAAACTCCCATATCTCGCGAACGGATTGACCAAACCCAAAAATTCCTATTGCGTCTGAAAGTAGAAACTCGCCCTATTACAAAGGTATGTGTATTTTTTCCCTAGGCCATTCTGGTTAGGTGTTTAGAGCAGCAGAAGTGCGCAAAATTTGTTGCCGACTCAACCATTTCTTAGCTTTAAACTACAATAACTCGCAAACGGATTGACCAAACCAAAAAATTCCTATTGCGTCTGAAAGTAGAAACTCGCCCGATTACAACGGTATGTCTATTTTTCCTCTGGGGCATTCTGGTTAAGCGTTTGGAGCAGCAGAAGTGCGAAAAATTTGTAGTCTTCGAAACCATTTCTTAGCTTCAAACTCCCATATCTCGCGAACGGATTGATCAAACCCAAAAATTCCTATTGCGTCTGAAAGTAGAAACTCGCCCGTTTACAACGGTGTGAGTATTTTTTCCCTAGGCCATTCTGGATAAGCGTTTGGAGCAGCAGAAGTGCGGAAAATTTGTTGCCTACTCAACCATTTCTTAGCTTCAAACTCCCATATCTCGCGAACGGATTGACCAAACCCAAAAATTCCTATTGCGTCTGAAAGTAGAAACTCGCCCGATTACAACGGTATGTCTATTTTTCCCCTGGGGCATTCTGGTTAAGCGTTTGGAGCTGCAGAAGTGCGAAAAATTTGTAGTCTTCGCAACCATTTCTTAGCTTCAAACTCCCATATCTCTCGAACGGATTGATCAAACCCAAAAATTCCTATTGCGTCTGAAAGTAGAAACTCGCCCGATTACAAAGGTATGTGTATTTTTTCCCTAGGCCATTCTGGTTAAGCGTTTGGAGCAGCAGAAGTGCGGAAAATTTGTTGCCTACTCAACCATTTCTTAGCTTCAAACTCCCATATCTCGCGAACGGATTGAGCAAACGCAAAAATTTCTATCGCGTCTGAAAGTAGAAACTCGCCCGATTACAACGGTATGCCTATGTTTTCCCTGGGCCACTCTGGTTAAGCGTTTGGAGCAGCAGAAGTGCGAAGAATTTGTAGCCTTCTCAACCATTTCTTAGCTTCAAACTCGCATATATCGCGAACGGATTGGCCAAACCCAAAAATTCCTATTGCGTCTGAAAGTAGAAACTCGCCTGATTACAAAGGTATGTGTATTTTTTCCCTAGGCCATTCTGGTTAAGCGTTTGGAGCAGCAGAAGTGCGGAAAATTTGTTGCCTTCTCAAACATTTCTTAGCTTCAAACTACCATATCTCGCGAACGGATTGACCAAACCCAAAAATACCTATTGCGTCTGAAAGTAGAAACTCGCCCGATTACAAAGGTATGTGTATTTTTTCCCTGGGCCATTCTGGTTAAGCGTTTGGAGCAGCAGAAGTGCGAACAATTTGTTGCCTTCTCAGCCATTTCTTAGATTCAAACTCCCATATCTCGCGAACGGATTGACCAAACCCAAAAATTCCTATTGCGTCTGAAAGTAGAAACCCGCCCGATTACAACGGTATGTCTATTTTTTCCCTGGACCATTCTGGTTAAGCGTTTGGAGCAGCAGAATTGCAAACAATTTGTTGCCTTCTCAACCATTACTTAGATTCAAACTCCCATATCTCGCGAACGGATCGACGAAACCCAAAAATTCCTGTTGCGTGTGAGTGTAGAATCTCTCCCGATCACAACGGTGTGTGTATTCTTTCCCTGGGCCATTCTGGTTAAGCGTTTGGAGCAGCAGAATTGCGAAAAGTTTGTCGTCTCCTGAACCATTTCTTAGCTGCAAACTCCCATATCTCGCGAACGGATTGACCAAACCCAAAAACTCCTATTGCATCTGAAAGTAGGAACTCGCCCGATTACAACTGTATGTGTATTTTTTCCCTAGGCCATTCTGGTTAAGCGTTTGGAGCAGCAGAAGTGCGGAAAATTTGTTGTCTTCTCAACCATTTCTTAGCTTCAAACTCCCATATATCGCGCAAGGATTCACCAAACCCAAAAATTCCTATTTCGTTCGAAAGCAGAAACTCGCCCGATTACAAAGGTATGTTATTTTTCCCCTAGACCATTCAGGTTAAGCGTTTGGAGCAGCAGGAATGCGCAAAATTTGTTGCCTTCTCAACTATTTCTTAGCTTCAAACTCCCATATATCGCGCAAGGATTCACCAAACCCAAAAATTCCTATTTCGTTCGAAAGTAGAAACTCTCCCGATTACAACGGTATGTGTATCTTTTCCCTAGGTCATTCGTCTTAAGCGTTTGGAGCAGCAGAAGTGCGAACAATTTGTTGCCTTCTCAGCCATTTCTTAGATTCAAACTCCCATATCTCGCGAACGGATTGACCAAACCCAAAAATTCCTATTGCGTCTGAAAGTAGAAACCCGCCCGATTACAACGGTATGTCTATTTTTTCCCTGGACCATTCTGGTTAAGCGTTTGGAGCAGCAGAATTGCAAACAATTTGTTGCCTTCTCAACCATTACTTAGATTCAAACTCCCATATCTCGCGAACGGATTGACCAAACCCAAAAACTCCTATTGCATCTGAAAGTAGGAACTCGCCCGATTACAACTGTATGTGTATTTTTTCCCTAGGCCATTCTGGTTAAGTGTTTAGAGCAGCAGAAGTGCGCAAAATTTGTTGCCGACTCAACCATTTCTTAGCTTTAAACTACAATAACTCGCAAACGGATTGACCAAACCAAAAAATTCCTATTGCGTCTGAAAGTAGAAACTCGCCCGATTACAACGGTATGTCTATTTTTCCCCTGGGGCATTCTGGTTAAGCGTTTGGAGCAGCAGAAGTGCGAAAAATTTGTAGTCTTCGAAACCATTTCTTAGCTTCAAACTCCCATATCTCGCGAACGGATTGATCAAACCCAAAAATTCCTATTGCGTCTGAAAGTAGAAACTCGCCCGTTTACAACGGTGTGAGTATTTTTTCCCTAGGCCATTCTGGATAAGCGTTTGGAGCAGCAGAAGTGCGGAAAATTTGTTGCCTACTCAACCATTTCTTAGCTTCAAACTCCCATATCTCGCGAACGGATTGACCAAACCCAAAAATTCCTATTGCGTCTGAAAGTAGAAACTCGCCCGATTACAACGTTATGCCTATGTTTCCCCTGGGCCACTCTGGTTAAGCATTTGGAGCAGCAGAAGTGCGAAAAATTTGTAGCCTTCTCAACCATTTCTTAGCTTCAAACTCCCATATCTCGCGAGCGGATTGACCAAACCCAAAAATTCCTATAGCGTCTGAAAGTAGAAACTCACCCGATTAAAACGGTGTGAGTATTATTTCCCTAGGCCATTCTGGTTAAGCGTTTGGAGCAGCAAAAGTGCTGAAAATTTGTTGCCTACTCAACCATTTCCTAGCTTCAAACTGCCATATCTCGCGAACGGATTGACCAAACCCAAAAATTCCTATTGCGTCTGAAAGTAGAAACTCGCCCGATTACAAAGGTATGTGTATTTTTTCCCTAGGCCATTATGGTTAAGCGTTTGGAGCAGCAGAAGTGCGGAAAATTTGTTGCCTACTCAACCATTTCTTAGCTTCAAACTCCCATATCTCGCGAACGGATTGACCAAACCCAAAAATTCCTATTGCGTCTGAAAGTAGAAACTCGCCCGATTACAACGGTATGTCTATTTTTTCCCTGGGCCATTCTGGTTAAGCGTTTGGAGCAGCAGAATTGCGAAAAATTTGTAGTCTTCGCAATCATTTCTTAGCTTCAAACTCCCATATCTCGCGAACGGATTGACCAAACCCAAAAATTCCTATTGCGTCTGAAAGTAGAAACTGGCCCGATTACAAAGGTATGAGTATTTTTTCTCTAGGCCATTCTGGTTAAGCGTGTGGAGCAGCAGAAGTGCGAAAAAGTTGTTGTCTTCTCAACCATTTCTTAGTTTCAAACTCCCATATATCGCGAACGGATTGGCCAAACCCAAAAATTTCTATTGCGTCTGAAAGTAGAAACTCGCCCGATTACAACGGTATGAGTATTTTCCCCTAGGCCATTCTGGTTAAGTGTTTGGAGCAGCAGAAGTGCGCAAAATTTGTTGCCTACTCAACCATTTCTTAGCTTCAAACTACAATATCTCGCAAACGGATTGACCAAACCAAAAAATTCCTATTGCGTCTGAAAGTAGAAACTCGCCCGATTACAAGGGTATGTCTATTTTTCCCCTGGGGCATTCTGGTTAAGCGTTTGGAGCTGCAGAAGTGCGAAAAATTTGTAGTCTTCGCAACCATTTCTTAGCTTCAAACTCCCATATCTCTCGAACGGATTGATCAAACCCAAAAATTCCTATTGCGTCTGAAAGTAGAAACTCGCCTGATTACAAAGGTATGTGTATTTTTTCCGTAGGCCATTCTGGTTAAGCGTTTGGAGCAGCAGAAGTGCGGAAAATTTGTTGCTACTCAACCATTTCTTAGCTTCAAACTCCCATATCTCGCGATCGGATTGAGCAAACCCATAAATTCCTATTGCATCTGAAGGTAGAAACTCGCCCGATTACAAAAGTATGTGTATTTTTTCCCTAGGCCATTCTCGTTAAGCGTTTGGAGCAGCAGAAGTGCGGAAAATTTGTTGCCTACTCAACCATTTCTTAGCTCCAAACTCCCATATCTCGCGAACGGATTGACCAAACCCAAAAATTCCTATTGCGTCTGAAAGTAAAAACTCGCCCGATTACAACGGTATGTCTATTTTTTCCCTGGGCCATTCTGGTTAAGCGTTTGGAGCAGCAGAAGTGCGAACAATTTGTTGCCTTCTCAAACATTACTTAGATTCAAACTCCCATATCTCGCGAACGGATTGACCAAACCCAAAAACTCCTATTGCATCTGAAAGTAGGAACTCGCCCGATTACAACTGTATGTGTATTTTTTCCCTAGGCCATTCTGGTTAAGTGTTTAGAGCAGCAGAAGTGCGCAAAATTTGTTGCCGACTCAACCATTTCTTAGCTTTAAACTACAATAACTCGCAAACGGATTGACCAAACCAAAAAATTCCTATTGCGTCTGAAAGTAGAAACTCGCCCGATTACAACGGTATGTCTATTTTTCCCCTGGGGCATTCTGGTTAAGCGTTTGGAGCAGCAGAAGTGCGAAAAATTTGTAGTCTTCGAAACCATTTCTTAGCTTCAAACTCCCATATCTCGCGAACGGATTGATCAAACCCAAAAATTCCTATTGCGTCTGAAAGTAGAAACTCGCCCGTTTACAACGGTGTGAGTATTTTTTCCCTAGGCCATTCTGGATAAGCGTTTGGAGCAGCAGAAGTGCGGAAAATTTGTTGCCTACTCAACCATTTCTTAGCTTCAAACTCCCATATCTCGCGAACGGATTGACCAAACCCAAAAATTCCTATTGCGTCTGAAAGTAGAAACTCGCCCGATTACAACGTTATGCCTATGTTTCCCCTGGGCCACTCTGGTTAAGCATTTGGAGCAGCAGAAGTGCGAAAAATTTGTAGCCTTCTCAACCATTTCTTAGCTTCAAACTCCCATATCTCGCGAGCGGATTGACCAAACCCAAAAATTCCTATAGCGTCTGAAAGTAGAAACTCACCCGATTAAAACGGTGTGAGTATTATTTCCCTAGGCCATTCTGGTTAAGCGTTTGGAGCAGCAAAAGTGCTGAAAATTTGTTGCCTACTCAACCATTTCCTAGCTTCAAACTGCCATATCTCGCGAACGGATTGACCAAACCCAAAAATTCCTATTGCGTCTGAAAGTAGAAACTCGCCCGATTACAAAGGTATGTGTATTTTTTCCCTAGGCCATTATGGTTAAGCGTTTGGAGCAGCAGAAGTGCGGAAAATTTGTTGCCTACTCAACCATTTCTTAGCTTCAAACTCCCATATCTCGCGAACGGATTGACCAAACCCAAAAATTCCTATTGCGTCTGAAAGTAGAAACTCGCCCGATTACAACGGTATGTCTATTTTTTCCCTGGGCCATTCTGGTTAAGCGTTTGGAGCAGCAGAATTGCGAAAAATTTGTAGTCTTCGCAATCATTTCTTAGCTTCAAACTCCCATATCTCGCGAACGGATTGACCAAACCCAAAAATTCCTATTGCGTCTGAAAGTAGAAACTGGCCCGATTACAAAGGTATGAGTATTTTTTCTCTAGGCCATTCTGGTTAAGCGTGTGGAGCAGCAGAAGTGCGAAAAAGTTGTTGTCTTCTCAACCATTTCTTAGTTTCAAACTCCCATATATCGCGAACGGATTGGCCAAACCCAAAAATTTCTATTGCGTCTGAAAGTAGAAACTCGCCCGATTACAACGGTATGAGTATTTTCCCCTAGGCCATTCTGGTTAAGTGTTTGGAGCAGCAGAAGTGCGCAAAATTTGTTGCCTACTCAACCATTTCTTAGCTTCAAACTACAATATCTCGCAAACGGATTGACCAAACCAAAAAATTCCTATTGCGTCTGAAAGTAGAAACTCGCCCGATTACAAGGGTATGTCTATTTTTCCCCTGGGGCATTCTGGTTAAGCGTTTGGAGCTGCAGAAGTGCGAAAAATTTGTAGTCTTCGCAACCATTTCTTAGCTTCAAACTCCCATATCTCTCGAACGGATTGATCAAACCCAAAAATTCCTATTGCGTCTGAAAGTAGAAACTCGCCTGATTACAAAGGTATGTGTATTTTTTCCGTAGGCCATTCTGGTTAAGCGTTTGGAGCAGCAGAAGTGCGGAAAATTTGTTGCTACTCAACCATTTCTTAGCTTCAAACTCCCATATCTCGCGATCGGATTGAGCAAACCCATAAATTCCTATTGCATCTGAAGGTAGAAACTCGCCCGATTACAAAAGTATGTGTATTTTTTCCCTAGGCCATTCTCGTTAAGCGTTTGGAGCAGCAGAAGTGCGGAAAATTTGTTGCCTACTCAACCATTTCTTAGCTCCAAACTCCCATATCTCGCGAACGGATTGACCAAACCCAAAAATTCCTATTGCGTCTGAAAGTAAAAACTCGCCCGATTACAACGGTATGTCTATTTTTTCCCTGGGCCATTCTGGTTAAGCGTTTGGAGCAGCAGAAGTGCGAACAATTTGTTGCCTTCTCAAACATTTCTTAGCTTCAAACTCCCATATCTCGCGAACGGATTGACCAAACCCAAAAATACCTATTGCGTCTGAAAGTAGAAACTCGCCCGATTACAAAGGTATGGGTATTTTTTCCCTGGGCCAATCTGGTTAAGCGTATGGAGCAGCAGAAGTGCGAACAATTTGTTGCCTTCTCAACCATTTCTTAGATTCAAACTCCCATATCTCGCGAACGGATTGACCAAACCCAAAAATACCTATTGCGTCTGAAAGTAGAAACTCGCCCGATTGCAAAGGTATGTGTATTTTTTCCCTGGACCATTCTGGTTAAGCGTTTGGAGCAGCTGAATTGCAAACAATTTGTTGCCTTCTCAACCATTTCTTAGATTCAAACTCCCATATCTCGCGAACGGATTGACGAAACCCAAAAATTCCTGTTGCGTGTGAGTGTAGAATCTCTCCCGATCACATCGGTATGTGTATTCTTTCCCTGGGCCATTCTGGTTAAGGGTTTGGAGCAGCAGAATTGCGAAAAATTTGTCGTCTCCTGAACCATTTCTTAGCTGCAAACTCCCATATCTCGCGAACGGATTGACCAAACCCAAAAACTCCTATTGCATCTGAAAGCAGAAACTCGCCCGATTACAAAGGTATGTGTATTTTTCCCCTAGGCCATTCTGGTTAAGGGTTTGGAGCAGCAGAAGTGCGACAAATTTGTTGCCTACTCAACCATTTCTTATCTTCAAACTCCCATATCTCGCGAACGGATTGACCAAACCGAAAAACTCCTATTGCATCTGAAAGTAGGAACTCGCCCGATTACAACGGTATGTGTATTTTTTCCCTAGGCCATTCTGGTTAAGCGTTTGGAGCAGCAGAAGTGCGGAAAATTTGTTGTCTTCTCAACCATTTCTTAGCTTCAAAGTCCCATATATCGCGCAAGGATTCAACAAACCCAAAAATTCCTATTTCGTTCGAAAGCAGAAACTCGCCCGATTACAAAGATATGTGTATTTTTCCCCTAGACCATTCAGGTTAAGCGTTTGGAGCAGCAGGAATGCGCAAAATTTGTTGCCTTCTCAACTATTTCTTAGCTTCAAACTCCCATATATCGCGCAAGGATTCACCAAACCCAAAAATTCCTATTTCGTTCGAAAGTAGAAACTCTCCCGATTACAACGGTATGTGTATCTTTTCCCTAGGTCATTCGTCTTAAGCGTTTGGAGCAGCAGAAGTGCGAAAAATTTGTAGCCTTGTCAACCATTTCTTAGCTTCAAACTCCCATATCTCGCGAACGGATTGACCAAACCCAAAAATTCCTATTGCGTCTGAAAGTAGAAACTCGCCCGATTACAAAGGTATGTGTATTTTTTCCCTAGGCCATTCTGGTTAAGCGTTTGGAGCAGCAGAAGTGCGGAAAAATTGTTGCCTACTCAACCATTTCTTAGCTTCAAACTCCCATATCTCGCGAACGGATTGACCAAACCCAAAAATTCCTATTGCGTCTGAAAGTAGAAACTCTCCCGATTACAACGGTATGTCTTTTTTTTCCCTGGGCCATTCTGGTTAAGCGTTTGGAGCAGGAGAAGTGCGAACAATTTGTTGCCTTCTCATACATTTCTTAGCTTCAAACTCCCATATATCGCGCAAGGATTCACCAAACCCAAAAATTCCTATTTCGTTCGAAAGCAGAAACTCGCCCGATTACAAAGGTATGTGTATTTTTCCCCTAGACCATTCAGCTTAAGCGTTTTGAGCAGCAGGAATGCGCAAAATTTGTTGCCTTCTCAACTATTTCTTAGCTTCAAACTCCCATATATCGCGAACGGATTGACCAAACCCAAAAATTCCTATTTCGTTCGAAAGTAGAAACTCTCCCGATTACAACGGTATGTGAATCTTTTCCCTAGGCCATTCGTCTTAAGCGTTTGGAGCAGCAGAAGTGCGAAAAATTTGTAGCCTTCTCAACCATTTCTTAGCTTCAAACTCCCATATCTCGCGAACGGATTGACCACATCCAAAAATTCCTATTGCGTCTGAAAGTAGAAACTCGCCCGATTACAAAGGTATGTGTATTTTTTCCCTTGGCCAATCTGGTTAAGCGTTTAGAGCAGCAGATGTGCGGAAAATTTGTTGTCTTCTCAACCATTTCTTAGCTTCAAACACCCATATATCGCGCAAGGATTCACCAAACCCAAAAATTCCTATTGCGTCTGAAAGTAGAAACCCGCCCGATTACAACGGTATGTCTATTTTTTCCCTGGACCATTCTGGTTAAGCGTTTGGAGCAGCACAATTGCAAACAATTTGTTGCCTTCTCAACCATTTCTTAGATTCAAACTCCCATATCTCGCGAACGGATTGACGAAACCGAAAAATTCCTGTTGCGTGTGAGTGTAGAATCTCTCCCGATCACAACGGTGTGTGTATTCTTTCCCTGGGCCATTCTGGTTAAGCGTTTGGAGCAGCAGAATTGCGAAAAATTTGTCGTCTCCTGAACCATTTCTTAGCTGCAAACTCCCATATCTCGCGAACGGATTGACCAAACCCAAAAACTCCTATTGCATCTGAAAGTAGGAACTCGCCCGATTACAACGGTATGTGTATTTTTTCCCTAGGCCATTCTGGTTAAGCGTTTGGAGCAGCAGAAGTGCGGAAAATTTGTTGTCTTCTCAACCACTTCTTAGCTTCAAACTCCCATATATCGCTTAAGGATTCACCAAACCCAAAAATTCCTATTTCGTTCGAAAGCAGAAACTCGCCCGATTACAAAGGTATGTGTATTTTTCCCCTAGACCATTCAGGTTAAGCGTTTGGAGCAGCAGGAATGCGCAAAATTTGTTGCCTTCTCTACTATTTCGTAGCTTCAAACTCCCATATATCGCGCAAGGATTCACCAAACCCAAAAATTCCTATTTCGTTCGAAAGTAGAAACTCTCCCGATTACAACGGTATGTGTATCTTTTCCCTAGGTCATTCGTCTTAAGCGTTTGGAGCAGCAGAAGTGCGAAAAATTTGTAGCCGTCTCAACCATTTCTTAGCTTCAAACTCCCATATCTCGCGAACGGATTGACCAAACCCAAAAATTCCTATTGCGTCTGAAAGTAGAAACTCGCCCGATTACAAAGGTATGTGTATTTTTTCCCTAGGCCATTCTGGTTATGCGTTTGGAGCAGCAGAAGTGCGAACAATTTGTTGCCTTCTCAACCATTTCTTAGATTCAAACTCCCATATCTCGCGAACGGATTGACGAAACCCAAAAATTCCTGTTGCGTGTGAATGTAGAATCTCTCCCGATCACAACGGTGTGTGTATTCTTTCCCTGGGCCATTCTGGTTAAGCGTTTGGAGCAGCAGAATTGCGAAAAATTTGTTGCCTTCTCAACCATTTCTTAGATTCAAACTCCCATATCTCGCGAACGGATTGACGAAACCCAAAAATTCCTGTTGCGTGTGAATGTAGAATCTCTCCCGATCACAACGGTGTGTGTATTCTTTCCCTGGGCCATTCTGGTTAAGCGTTTGGAGCAGCAGAATTGCGAAAAATTTGTCGTCTCCTGAACCATTTCTTAGCTGCAAACTCCCATATCTCGCGAACGGATTGACCAAACCCAAAAACTCCTATTGCATCTGAAAGTAGGAACTCGCCCGATTACAACGGTATGTGTATTTTTTCCCTAGGCCATTCTGGTTAAGCGTTTGGAGCTGCAGAAGTGCGGAAAATTTGTTGTCTTCTCAACCATTTCTTAGCTTCAAACTCCCATATATCGCGCAAGGATTCACCAAACCCAAAAATTCCTATTTCGTTCGAAAGCAGAAACTCGCCCGATTACAAAGGTATGTTATTTTTCCCCTAGACCATTCAGGTTAAGCGTTTGGAGCAGCAGGAATGCGCAAAATTTGTTGCCTTCTCAACTATTTCTTAGCTTCAAACTCCCATATATCGCGCAAGGATTCACCAAACCCAAAAATTCCTATTTCGTTCGAAAGTAGAAACTCTCCCGATTACAACGGTATGTGTATCTTTTCCCTAGGTCATTCGTCTTAAGCGTTTGGAGCAGCAGAAATGCGAAAAATTTGTAGCCTTCTCAACCATTTCTTAGCTTCAAACTCCCATATCTCGCGAACGGATTGACCAAACCCAAAAATTCCTATTGCGTCTGAAAGTAGAAACTCGCCCTATTACAAAGGTATGTGTATTTTTTCCCTAGGCCATTCTGGTTAAGTGTTTAGAGCAGCAGAAGTGCGCAAAATTTGTTGCCGACTCAACCATTTCTTAGCTTTAAACTACAATAACTCGCAAACGGATTGACCAAACCAAAAAATTCCTATTGCGTCTGAAAGTAGAAACTCGCCCGATTACAACGGTATGTCTATTTTTCCCCTGGGGCATTCTGGTTAAGCGTTTGGTGCAGCAGAAGTGCGAAAAATTTGTAGTCTTCGAAACCATTTCTTAGCTTCAAACTACCATATCTCGCGAACGGATTGACCAAACCCAAAAATACCTATTGCGTCTGAAAGTAGAAACTCGCCCGATTACAAAGGTATGTGTATTTTTTCCCTGGGCCATTCTGGTTAAGCGTTTGGAGCAGCAGAAGTGCGAACAATTTGTTGCCTTCTCAGCCATTTCTTAGATTCAAACTCCCATATCTCGCGAACGGATTGACCAAACCCAAAAATTCCTATTGCGTCTGAAAGTAGAAACCCGCCCGATTACAACGGTATGTCTATTTCTTCCCTGGACCATTCTGGTTAAGCGTTTGGAGCAGCAGAATTGCAAACAATTTGTTGCCTTCTCAACCATTTCTTAGATTCAAACTCCCATATCTCGCGAACGGATCGACGAAACCCAAAAATTCCTGTTGCGTGTGAGTGTAGAATCTCTCCCGATCACAACGGTTTGTGTATTCTTTCCCTGGGCCATTCTGGTTAAGCGTTTGGAGCAGCAGAATTGCGAAAAATTTGTCGTCTCCTGAACCATTTCTTAGCTGCAAACTCCCATATCTCGCGAACGGATTGACCAAACCCAAAAACTCCTATTGCATCTGAAAGTAGGAACTCGCCCGATTACAACGGTATGTGTATTTTTTCCCTAGGCCATTCTGGTTAAGCGTTTGCAGCAGCAGAAGTGCGGAAAATTTGTTGTCTTCTCAACCATTTCTTAGATCCAAACTCCCATATATCGCGCAAGGATTCACCAAACCCAAAAATTCCTATTTCGTTCGAAAGCAGAAACTCGCCCGATTACAAAGGTATGTTATTTTTCCCCTAGACCATTCAGGTTAAGCGTTTGGAGCAGCAGGAATGCGCAAAATTTGTTGCCTTCTCAACTATTTCTTAGCTTCAAAATCCCATATATCGCGCAAGGATTCACCAAACCCAAAAATTCCTATTTCGTTCGAAAGTAGAAACTCTCCCGATTACAACGGTATGTGTATCTTTTCCCTAGGTCATTCGTCTTAAGCGTTTGGAGCAGCAGAAATGCGAAAAATTTGTAGCCTTCTCAACCATTTCTTAGCTTCAAACTCCCATATCTCGCGAACGGATTGACCAAACCCAAAAATTCCTATAGCGTCTGAAAGTAGAAACTCGCCCTATTACAAAGGTATGTGTATTTTTTCCCTAGGCCATTCTGGTTAAGTGTTTAGAGCAGCAGAAGTGCGCAAAATTTGTTGCCGACTCAACCATTTCTTAGCTTTAAACTACAATAACTCGCAAACGGATTGACCAAACCAAAAAATTCCTATTGCGTCTGAAAGTAGAAACTCGCCCGATTACAACGGTATGTCTATTTTTCCCCTGGGGCATTCTGGTTAAGCGTTTGGAGCAGCAGAAGTGCGAAAAATTTGTAGTCTTCGAAACCATTTCTTAGCTTCAAACTCCCATATCTCGCGAACGGATTGATCAAACCCAAAAATTCCTATTGCGTCTGAAAGTAGAAACTCGCCCGTTTACAACGGTGTGAGTATTTTTTCCCTAGGCCATTCTGGATAAGCGTTTGGAGCAGCAGAAGTGCGGAAAATTTGTTGCCTACTCAACCATTTCTTAGCTTCAAACTCCCATATCTCGCGAACGGATTGACCAAACCCAAAAATTCCTATTGCGTCTGAAAGTAGAAACTCGCCCGATTACAACGGTATGTCTATTTTTCCCCTGGGGCATTCTGGTTAAGCGTTTGGAGCTGCAGAAGTGCGAAAAATTTGTAGTCTTCGCAACCATTTCTTAGCTTCAAACTCCCATATCTCTCGAACGGATTGATCAAACCCAAAAATTCCTATTGCGTCTGAAAGTAGAAACTCGCCCGATTACAAAGGTATGTGTATTTTTTCCCTAGGCCATTCTGGTTAAGCGTTTGGAGCAGCAGAAGTGCGGAAAATTTGTTGCCTACTCAACCATTTCTTAGCTTCAAACTCCCATATCTCGCGAACGGATTGAGCAAACGCAAAAATTTCTATCGCGTCTGAAAGTAGAAACTCGCCCGATTACAACGGTATGCCTATGTTTTCCCTGGGCCACTCTGGTTAAGCGTTTGGAGCAGCAGAAGTGCGAAGAATTTGTAGCCTTCTCAACCATTTCTTAGCTTCAAACTCCCATATATCGCGAACGGATTGGCCAAACCGAAAAATTCCTATTGCGTCTGAAAGTAGAAACTCGCCTGATTACAAAGGTATGTGTATTTTTTCCGTAGGCCATTCTGGTTAAGCGTTTGGAGCAGCAGAAGTGCGGAAAATTTGTTGCCTTCTCAAACATTTCTTAGCTTCAAACTCCCATATCTCGCGAACGGATTGACCAAACCCAAAAATACCTATTGCGTCTGAAAGTAGAAACTCGCCCGATTACAAAGGTATGTGTATTTTTTCCCTGGGCCATTCTGGTTAAGCGTTTGGAGCAGCAGAAGTGCGAACAATTTGTTGCCTTCTCAGCCATTTCTTAGATTCAAACTCCCATATCTCGCGAACGGATTGACCAAACCCAAAAATTCCTATTGCGTCTGAAAGTAGAAACCCGCCCGATTACAACGGTATGTCTATTTTTTCCCTGGACCATTCTGGTTAAGCGTTTGGAGCAGCAGAATTGCAAACAATTTGTTGCCTTCTCAACCATTACTTAGATTCAAACTCCCATATCTCGCGAACGGATCGACGAAACCCAAAAATTCCTGTTGCGTGTGAGTGTAGAATCTCTCCCGATCACAACGGTGTGTGTATTCTTTCCCTGGGCCATTCTGGTTAAGCGTTTGGAGCAGCAGAATTGCGAAAAGTTTGTCGTCTCCTGAACCATTTCTTAGCTGCAAACTCCCATATCTCGCGAACGGATTGACCAAACCCAAAAACTCCTATTGCATCTGAAAGTAGGAACTCGCCCGATTACAACTGTATGTGTATTTTTTCCCTAGGCCATTCTGGTTAAGCGTTTGGAGCAGCAGAAGTGCGGAAAATTTGTTGTCTTCTCAACCATTTCTTAGCTTCAAACTCCCATACATCGCGCAAGGATTCACCAAACCCAAAAATTCCTATTTCGTTCGAAAGCAGAAACTCGCCCGATTACAAAGGTATGTTATTTTTCCCCTAGACCATTCAGGTTAAGCGTTTGGAGCAGCAGGAATGCGCAAAATTTGTTGCCTTCTCAACTATTTCTTAGCTTCAAACTCCCATATATCGCGCAAGGATTCACCAAACCCAAAAATTCCTATTTCGTTCGAAAGTAGAAACTCTCCCGATTACAACGGTATGTGTATCTTTTCCCTAGGTCATTCGTCTTAAGCGTTTGGAGCAGCAGAAATGCGAAAAATTTGTAGCCTTCTCAACCATTTCTTAGCTTCAAACTCCCATATCTCGCGAGCGGATTGACCAAACCCAAAAATTCCTATTGCGTCTGAAAGTAGAAACTCACCCGATTAAAACGGTGTGAGTATTATTTCCCTAGGCCATTCTGGTTAAGCGTTTGGAGCAGCAAAAGTGCTGAAAATTTGTTGCCTACTCAACCATTTCCTAGCTTCAAACTGCCATATCTCGCGAACGGATTGACCAAACCCAAAAATTCCTATTGCGTCTGAAAGTAAAAACTCGCCCGATTACAACGGTATGTCTATTTTTTCCCTGGGCCATTCTGGTTAAGCGTTTGGAGCAGCAGAAGTGCGAACAATTTGTTGCCTTCTCAGACATTTCTTAGCTTCAAACTCCCATATCTCGCGAACGGATTGACCAAACCCAAAAATACCTATTGCGTCTGAAAGTAGAAACTCGCCCGATTACAAAGGTATGGGTATTTTTTCCCTGGGCCAATCTGGTTAAGCGTATGGAGCAGCAGAAGTGCGAACAATTTGTTGCCTTCTCAACCATTTCTTAGATTCAAACTCCCATATCTCGCGAACGGATTGACCAAACCCAAAAATTCCTATTGCGTCTGAAAGTAGAAACCCGCCCGATTGCAACGGTATGTCTATTTTTTCCCTGGACCATTCTGGTTAAGCGTTTGGAGCAGCAGAATTGCAAACAATTTGTTGCCTTCTCAACCATTTCTTAGATTCAAACTCCCATATCTCGCGAACGGATTGACGAAACCCAAAAATTCCTGTTGCGTGTGAGTGTAGAATCTCTCCCGATCACAACGGTGTGTGTATTCTTTCCCTGGGCCATTCTGGTTAAGCGTTTGGAGCAGCAGAATTGCGAAAAATTTGTCGTCTCCTGAACCATTTCTTAGCTGCAAACTCCCATATCTCGCGAACGGATTGACCAAACCCAAAAACTCCTATTGCATCTGAAAGTAGGAACTCGCCCGATTACAACGGTATGTTTTTTTTTTCCCTAGGCCATTCTGGTTAAGCGTTTGGAGCAGCAGAAGTGCGGAAAATTTGTTGTCTTCTCAACCATTTCTTAGCTTCAAACTCCCATATATCGCGCAAGGATTCACCAAACCCAAAAATTCCTATTTCGTTCGAAAGCAGAAACTCGCCCGACTACAAAGGTATGTGTATTTTTTCCCTAGGCCATTATGGTTAAGCGTTTGGAGCAGCAGAAGTGCGTAAAATTTGTTGCCTACTCAACCATTTCTTAGCTTCAAACTCCCATATCTCGCGAACGGATTGACCAAACCCAAAAATTCCTATTGCGTCTGAAAGTAGAAACTCGCCCGATTACAACGGTATGCCTATGTTTCCCCTGGGCCACTCTGGTTAAGCATTTGGAGCAGCAGAAGTGCGGAAAATTTGTTGCCTACTCAACCATTTCTTAGCTTCAAACTCCCATATCTCGCGAACAGATTGACCAAACCCAAAAATTCCTATTGCGTCTGAAAGTAGAAACTCGCCCGATTACAACGGTATGCCTATGTTTCCCCTGGGCCACTCTGGTTAAGCATTTGGAGCAGCAGAAGTGCGAAAAATTTGTAGCCTTCTCAACCATTTCTTAGCTTCAAACTCCCATATCTCGCGAGCGGATTGACCAAACCCAAAAATTCCTATTGCGTCTGAAAGTAGAAACTCACCCGATTAAAACGGTGTGAGTATTATTTCCCTAGGCCATTCTGGTTAAGCGTTTGGAGCAGCAGAAGTGCTGAAAATTTGTTGCCTACTCAACCATTTCCTAGCTTCAAACTGCCATATCTCGCGAACGGATTGACCAAACCCAAAAATTCCTATTGCGTCTGAAAGTAGAAACTCGCCCGATTACAAAGGTATGTGTATTTTTTCCCTAGGCCATTATGGTTAAGCGTTTGGAGCAGCAGAATTGCGGAAAATTTGTGGCCTACTCAACCATTTCTTAGCTTCAAACTCCCATATCTCGCGAACGGATTGACCAAACCTAAAAATTCCTATTGCGTCTGAAAGTAGAAACTCGCCCGATTACAACGGTATGAGTATTTTTTCTCTAGGCCATTCTGGTTAAGCGTTTGGAGCAGCAGAAGTGCGAAAAAGTTGTTGTCTTCTCAACCATTTCTTAGCTTCAAACTCCCATATATCGCGAACGGATTGGCCAAACCCAAAAATTTCTATTGCGTCTGAAAGTAGAAACTCGCCCGATTACAACGGTATGAGTATTTTCCCCTAGGCCATTCTGGTTAAGTGTTTGGAGCAGCAGAAGTGCGCAAAATTTGTTGCCTACTCAACCATTTCTTAGCTTCAAACTACAATATCTCGCAAACGGATTGACCAAACCAAAAAATTCCTATTGCGTCTGAAAGTAGAAACTCGCCCGATTACAAGGGTATGTCTATTTTTCCCCTGGGGCATTCTGGTTAAGCGTTTGGAGCTGCAGAAGTGCGAAAAATTTGTAGTCTTCGCAACCATTTCTTAGCTTCAAACTCCCATATCTCTCGAACGGATTGATCAAACCCAAAAATTCCTATTGCGTCTGAAAGTAGAAACTCGCCTGATTACAAAGGTATGTGTATTTTTTCCGTAGGCCATTCTGGTTAAGCGTTTGGAGCAGCAGAAGTGCGGAAAATTTGTTGCTACTCAACCATTTCTTAGCTTCAAACTCCCATATCTCGCGAACGGATTGAGCAAACCCAAAAATTCCTATTGCATCTGAAGGTAGAAACTCGCCCGATTACAAAAGTATGTGTATTTTTTCCCTAAGCCATTCTCGTTAAGCGTTTGGAGCAGCAGAAGTGCGGAAAATTTGTTGCCTACTCAACCATTTCTTAGCTCCAAACTCCCATATCTCGCGAACGGATTGACCAAACCCAAAAATTCCTATTGCGTCTGAAAGTAAAAACTCGCCCGATTACAACGGTATGTCTATTTTTTCCCTGGGCCATTCTGGTTAAGCGTTTGGAGCAGCAGAAGTGCGAACAATTTGTTGCCTTCTCAAACATTTCTTAGCTTCAAACTCCCATATCTCGCGAACGGATTGACCAAACCCAAAAATACCTATTGCGTCTGAAAGTAGAAACTCGCCCGATTACAAAGGTATGGGTATTTTTTCCCTGGGCCAATCTGGTTAAGCGTATGGAGCAGCAGAAGTGCGAACAATTTGTTGCCTTCTCAACCATTTCTTAGATTCAAACTCCCATATCTCGCGAACGGATTGACCAAACCCAAAAATTCCTATTGCGTCTGAAAGTAGAAACCCGCCCGATTACAACGGTATGTCTATTTTTTCCCTGGACCATTCTGGTTAAGCGTTTGGAGCAGCAGAATTGCAAACAATTTGTTGCCTTCTCAACCATTTCTTAGATTCAAACTCCCATATCTCGCGAACGGATTGACGAAACCCAAAAATTCCTGTTGCGTGTGAGTGTAGAATCTCTCCCGATCACAACGGTGTGTGTATTCTTTCCCTGGGCCATTCTGGTTAAGCGTTTGGAGCAGCAGAATTGCGAAAATTTGTCGTCTCCTGAACCATTTCTTAGCTGCAAACTCCCATATCTCGCGAACGGATTGACCAAACCCAAAAACTCCTATTGCATCTGAAAGTAGGAACTCGCCCGATTACAACGGTATGTGTATTTTTTCCCTAGGCCATTCTGGTTAAGCGTTTGGAGCAGCAGAAGTGCGGAAAATTTGTTGTCTTCTCAACCATTTCTTAGCTTAAAACTCCCATATATCGCGCAAGGATTCACCAAACCCAAAAATTCCTATTTCGTTCGAAAGCAGAAACTCGCCCGACTACAAAGGTATGTGTATTTTTCCCCTAGACCATTCAGGTTAAGCGTTTGGAGCAGCAGAAGTGCGGAAAATTTGTTGCCTACTCAACCATTTCTTAGCTTCAAACTCCCATACCTCGCGAGCGGATTGACCAAACCCAAAAATTCCTATTGCGTCTGAAAGTAGAAACTCGCCCGATTACAACGGTATGTCTATTTTTTCCCTGGGCCATTCTGGTTAAGCGTTTGGAGCAGCAGAAGTGCGAAAAATTTGTAGCCTTCGCAACCATTTCTTAGCTTCAAACTCCCATACCTCGCGAACGGATTGACTAAACCCAAAAATTCCTATTGCGTCTGAAAGTAGAAACTCGCCCGTTTACAACGGTGTGAGTATTTTTTCCCTAGGCCCTTCTGGATAAGCGTTTGGAGCAGCAGAAGTGCGGAAAATGTGTTGCCTACTCAACCATTTCTTAGCTTCAAACTCCCATATCTCGCGAGTGGATAGACCAAACGCAGAAATTCATATTGCGTCTGAAAGTAGAAACTCGCCCGATTACAACGGTATGCCTATGTTTTCTCTGGGCCACTCTGGTTAAGCGTTCGGAGCAGCAGAAGTGCGAAAAATTTGTGGCCTTCTCAACCATTTCTTAGCTTCAAACTCCCATATCTCGCGAGCGGATTGACCAAACCCAAAAATTCCTATTGCGTCTGAAAGTAGAAACTCGCCCGATTAGAACGGTGTGAGTATTTTTTCCCTAGGCCATTCTGGTTAAGCGTTTGGAGCAGCAGAAGTGCGGAAAATTTGTTGCCTACTCAACCATTTCTTAGCTTCAAACTCCCATATCTCGCGAACGGATTGACCAAACCCAAAAATTCCTATTGCGTCTGAAAGTAGAAACTCGCCCGATTACAAAGGTATGTGTATTTTTTCCCTAGGCCATTATGGTTAAGCGTTTGGACAGCAGAAGTGCGGAAAATTTGTTGCCTACTCAACCATTTCTTAGCTTCAAACTCCCATATCTCGCGAACGGATTGTCCAAACCCAAAAATTCCTATTGCGTCTGAATGTAGAAACTCGCCCGATTACAACGGTATGTCTATTTTTTCCCTGGGCCATTCTGGTTAAGCGTTTGGAGCAGCAGAAGTGCGAAAAATTTGTAGCCTTCGCAACCATTTCTTAGCTTCAAACTCCCATATCTCGCGAACGGATTGACCAAACCCAAAATTCCTATTGCGTCTGAAAGTAGAAACTGTCCCGATTACAACGGTATGAGTATTTTTTCTCTAGGCCATTCTGGTTAAGCGTTTGGAGCAGCAGAAGTGCGAAAAAGTTGTTGTCTTCTCAACCATTTCTTAGCTCCAAACTCCCATATATCGCGAACGGATTGGCCAAACCCAAAAATTCCTATTGCGTCTGAAAGTAGAAACTCGCCCGATTACAAAGGTATGTGTATTTTTTCCCTAGGCCATTCTGGTTATGCGTTTGGAGCAGCAGAAGTGCGAACAATTTGTTGCCTTCTCAACCATTTCTTATATTCAAACTCCCATATCTCGCGAACGGATTGACCAAACCCAAAAGTTCCTATTGCTTCTGAAAGCAGAAACCCGCCCGATTACAACGGTATGTCTATTTTTTCCCTGGACCATTCAGGTTAAGCGTTTGGAGCAGCAGAATTGCGAACAATTTGTTGCCTTCTCAACCATTTCTTAGATTCAAACTCCCATATCTCGCGAACGGATTGACGAAACCCAAAAATTCCTGTTGCGTGTGAATGTAGAATCTCTCCCGATCACAACGGTGTGTGTATTCTTTCCCTGGGCCATTCTGGTTAAGCGTTTGGAGCAGCAGAATTGCGAAAAATTTGTCGTCTCCTGAACCATTTCTTAGCTGCAAACTCCCATATCTCGCGCAAGGAATCACCAAACCCAAAAACTCCTATTTCGTTCGAAAGTAGAAACTCTCCCGATTACAACGGTATGTGTATCTTTTCCCTAGGTCATTCGTCTTAAGCGTTTGGAGCAGCAGAAGTGCGAAAAATTTGTAGCCTTCTCAACCATTTCTTAGCTTCAAACTCCCATATCTCGCGAACGGATTGACCAAACCCAAAAATTCCTGTTGCGTCTGAATGTAGAAACTCGCCCGATTACAACGGTATGTCTATTTTTTCCCTGGACCATTCAGGTTAAGCGTTTGGAGCAGCAGAAGTGCGGAAAATTTGTTGCCTACTCAACCATTTCTTAGCTTCAAACTCCCATACCTCGCGAGCGGATTGACCAAACCCAAAAATTCCTATTGCGTCTGAAAGTAGAAACTCGCCCGATTACAACGGTATGCCTATGTTTTCTCTGGGCCACTCTGGTTAAGCGTTCGGAGCAGCAGAAGTGCGAAAAATTTGTGGCCTTCTCAACCATTTCCTAGCTTCAAACTCCCATATCTCGCGAGCGGATTGACCAAACCCAAAAATTCCTATTGCGTCTGAAAGTAGAAACTCGCCCGATTAGAACGGTGTGAGTATTTTTTCCCTAGGCCATTCTGGTTAAGCGTTTGGAGCAGCAGAAGTGCGGAAAATTTGTTGCCTACTCAACCATTTCTTAGCTTCAAACTCCCATATCTCGCGAACGGATTGACCAAACCCAAAAATTCCTATTGCGTCTGAAAGTAGAAACTCGCCCGATTACAAAGGTATGTGTATTTTTTCCCTAGGCCATTATGGTTAAGCGTTTGGACAGCAGAAGTGCGGAAAATTTGTTGCCTACTCAACCATTTCTTAGCTTCAAACTCCCATATCTCGCGAACGGATTGTCCAAACCCAAAAATTCCTATTGCGTCTGAATGTAGAAACTCGCCCGATTACAACGGTATGTCTATTTTTTCCCTGGGCCATTCTGGTTAAGCGTTTGGAGCAGCAGAAGTGCGAAAAATTTGTAGTCTTCGCAACCATTTCTTAGCTTCAAACTCCCATATCTCGCGAACGGATTGACCAAACCCAAAAATTCCTATTGCGTCTGAAAGTAGAAACTCGCCCGATTACAACGGTATGTCTATTTTTTCCCTGGGTCATTCTGGTTAAGCGTTTGGAGCAGCAGAAGTGCGAAAAATTTGTAGCCTTCGCAACCATTTCTTAGCTTCAAACTCCCATATCTCGCGAACGGATTGACCAAACCCAAAATTCCTATTGCGTCTGAAAGTAGAAACTGTCCCGATTACAACGGTATGAGTATTTTTTCTCTAGGCCATTCTGGTTAAGCGTTTGGAGCAGCAGAAGTGCGAAAAAGTTGTTGTCTTCTCAACCATTTCTTAGCTTCAAACTCCCATATATCGCGAACGGATTGGCCAAACCCAAAAATTCCTATTGCGTCAGAAAGTAGAAACTCGCCCGATTACAACGGTATGAGTATTTTTTCCCTAGGCCATTCTGGTTAAGTGTTTGGAGCAGCAGAATTGCGCAAAATTTGTTGCCTACTCAACCATTTCTTAGCTTCAAACTCCCATATCTCGCGAACGGATTGACCAAACCCAAAAATTCCTATTGCGTCTGAAACTAGAAACTCGCCCGAATACGACGGTATGTCTATTTTCTCCCTAGGCCATTCTGGTTAAGCGTTTGGAGCAGCAGAATTGCGAAAAATTTGTTGTCTCCTGAACCATTTCTTAGCTGCAAACTCCCATATCTCGCGAACGGATTGACCAAACCAAAAATTCCTATGGCGTCTGAAAGTAGAAGCTCCCCCGATTACAAAGGTATGTGTATTTCTCCCCTAAGACATTCTGGTTAAGCGTTTGGAGCAGCAGAAGTGCGACAAATTTGTAGCCTTCGCAACCATTTCTTAGCTTCAAACTCCCATATCTCTCGAACGGATTGACCGATCCCAAAAATTTCTATTGCATCTGAAAGTAGAAACTCGCCTGATTACAACGGTATGTGTATTTTTTCCCTGGGCCATTCTGGTTAGGCGTTTGGAGCAGCAGAAATGCGCAAAATTTGTTGCCTTCTCAACAGTTTCTTAGCTTCAAACTCCCATATATCCCGCAAGGATTCACCAAACCCAAAAATTCCTATTTTGACTGAAAGTAGAAACTCTCCCGATTACAACGGTATGTGTATTTTTCCCCTAGGTCATTCGTGTTAAGCGTTTGGAGCAGCAGAAGTGCGAAAAATTTGTTGTCTTCTCAACCATTTCTTAGCTTCAAACTCCCATATCTCGCGAACGGATTGACCAAACCCAAAAATTCCTATTGCGTCTGAAAGTAGAATCTCGCCCGATTACAAAGGTATGTGTATTTTTTCCCTTGGCCATTCTGGTTAAGCGTTTGGAGCAGCAGAAGTGCGGAAAAATTGTTGCCTACTCAACCATTTCTTAGCTTCAAACTCCCATATCTCGCGAACGGATTGACCAAACCCTAAAATTCCTATTGCGTCTGAAAGTAGAAGCTCCCCCGATTACAAAGGTATGTGTATTTTTACCCTAGGCCGTTCTGGTTAAACGTTTGGAGCAGCAGAAGTGCGTAAAATTTGTTGTCTTCTCAACCATTTCTTAGTTTCAAACTCCCATATCTCGCGAAGGGATTGACCAAACCCTAAAATTCCTATTGCGTCTGAAAGTAGAAACTCGCCCGATTACAACGGTATGTGTATTTTTTCATTAGGCCCTTCTGGTTAAGTGTGTGGAGCAGCAGAAGTGCGGAAAATTTGTTGCCTACTCAACCATTTCTTAGCTTCAAACTCCCATATCTCGCGAACGGATTGACCAAACCCAAAAATACCTATTGCGTCTGAAATTAGAAACGCGCCCAATTACAACCATTTGTCTATTTTTTCCCTGGGCCATTCTGGTTTAGCGTTTGGAGCAGCAGAAGTGCGAACAATTTGTTGCCTTCTCAAACATTTCTTAGCTTCAAACTCCCATATCTCGCGAACGGATTGACCAAACCCAAAGTACCTATTGCGTCTGAAAGTAAAAACTCGCCCGATTACAAAGGTATGTGTATTTTTTCCCTGGGCCATTCTGGTTAAGCGTTTGGAGCAGCAGAAGTGCGAACAATTTGTTGCCTTCTCAACCATTTCTTAGATTCAAACTCCCATATCTCGCGAACGGATTGACCAAACCCAAAAATTCCTATTGCGTCTGAAAGTAGAAACTCGCCCGATTACAAAGGTATGTGTATTTTTTCCCTTGGGCATTCTGGTTAAGCGTTTGGAGCAGCAGAAGTGCGGAA
Organism: Ptiloglossa arizonensis; assembly: GCF_051014685.1. Classification (NCBI taxonomy): domain Eukaryota; kingdom Metazoa; phylum Arthropoda; class Insecta; order Hymenoptera; family Colletidae; genus Ptiloglossa; species Ptiloglossa arizonensis. Next base: position 1,567,407 of record NW_027478436.1, on the reverse strand, counting down.
AAATTGTTGCCTACTCAACCATTTCTTAGCTTCAAACTCCCATATCTCGCGAACGGATTGACCAAACCCTAAAATTCCTATTGCGTCTGAAAGTAGAAGCTCCCCCGATTACAAAGGTATGTGTATTTTTACCCTAGGCCGTTCTGGTTAAACGTTTGGAGCAGCAGAAGTGCGTAAAATTTGTTGTCTTCTCAACCATTTCTTAGCTTCAAACTCCCATATCTCGCGAAGGGATTGACCAAACACTAAAATTCCTATTGCGTCTGAAAGTAGAAACTCGCCCGATTACAACGGTGTGTGTATTCTTTCCCTGGGACATTCTGGTTAAGCGTTTGGAGCAGCAGAATTGCGAAAAATTTGTCGTTTCCTGAACCATTTCTTAGCTGCAAACTCCCATATCTCGCGAACGGATTGACCAAACCCAAAAACTCCTATTGCATCTGAAAGTAGGAACTCGCCCGATTACAACGGTATGTGTATTTTTTCCCTTGGCCATTCTGGTTAAGCGTTTGGAGCAGCAGAAGTGCGGAAAAATTGTTGCCTACTCAACCATTTCTTAGCTTCAAACTCCCATATCTCGCGAACGGATTGACCAAACCCTAAAATTCCTATTGCGTCTGAAAGTAGAAGCTCCCCCGATTACAAAGGTATGTGTATTTTTACCCTAGGCCGTTCTGGTTAAACGTTTGGAGCAGCAGAAGTGCGTAAAATTTGTTGTCTTCTCAACCATTTCTTAGTTTCAAACTCCCATATCTCGCGAAGGGATTGACCAAACCCTAAAATTCCTATTGCGTCTGAAAGTAGAAACTCGCCCGATTACAACGGTATGTGTATTTTTTCATTAGGCCCTTCTGGTTAAGTGTGTGGAGCAGCAGAAGTGCGGAAAATTTGTTGCCTACTCAACCATTTCTTAGCTTCAAACTCCCATATCTCGCGAACGGATTGACCAAACCCAAAAATACCTATTGCGTCTGAAATTAGAAACGCGCCCAATTACAACCATTTGTCTATTTTTTCCCTGGGCCATTCTGGTTTAGCGTTTGGAGCAGCAGAAGTGCGAACAATTTGTTGCCTTCTCAAACATTTCTTAGCTTCAAACTCCCATATCTCGCGAACGGATTGACCAAACCCAAAGTACCTATTGCGTCTGAAAGTAAAAACTCGCCCGATTACAAAGGTATGTGTATTTTTTCCCTGGGCCATTCTGGTTAAGCGTTTGGAGCAGCAGAAGTGCGAACAATTTGTTGCCTTCTCAACCATTTCTTAGATTCAAACTCCCATATCTCGCGAACGGATTGACCAAACCCAAAAATTCCTATTGCGTCTGAAAGTAGAAACTCGCCCGATTACAAAGGTATGTGTATTTTTTCCCTTGGGCATTCTGGTTAAGCGTTTGGAGCAGCAGAAGTGCGGAAAAATTGTTGCCTACTCAACCATTTCTTAGCTTCAAACTCCCATATCTCGCGAACGGATTGACCAAACCCTAAAATTCCTATTGCGTCTGAAAGTAGAAGCTCCCCCGATTACAAAGGTATGTGTATTTTTACCCTAGGCCGTTCTGGTTAAACGTTTGGAGCAGCAGAAGTGCGTAAAATTTGTTGTCTTCTCAACCATTTCTTAGCTTCAAACTCCCATATCTCGCGAAGGGATTGACCAAACACTAAAATTCCTATTGCGTCTGAAAGTAGAAACTCGCCCGATTACAACGGTATGTGTATTTTTTCATTAGGCCCTTCTGGTTAAGTGTGTGGAGCAGCAGAAGTGCGGAAAATTTGTTGCCTACTCAACCATTTCTTAGCTTCAAACTCCCATATCTCGCGAACGGATTGACCAAACCCAAAAATACCTATTGCGTCTGAAAGTGGAAACCCGCCCGATTACAACGGTGTGTGTATTCTTTCCCTGGGACATTCTGGTTAAGCGTTTGGAGCAGCAGAATTGCGAAAAATTTGTCGTTTCCTGAACCATTTCTTAGCTGCAAACTCCCATATCTCGCGAACGGATTGACCAAACCCAAAAACTCCTATTGCATCTGAAAGTAGGAACTCGCCCGATTACAACGGTATGTGTATTTTTTCCCTAGGCCATTCTGGTTAAGCGTTTGGAGCAGCAGAATTGCGGAAAATTTGTTGTCTTCTCAACCATTTCTTAGCTTCAAACTCCCATATATCGCGCAAGGATTCACCAAACCCAAAAATTCCTATTTCGTTCGAAAGCAGAAACTCGCCCGATTACAAAGGTATGTGTATTTTTCCCCTAGACCATTCAGGTTAAGCGTTTGGAGCAGCAGGAATGCGCAAAATTTGTTGCCTTCTCAACTAATTCTTAGCTTCAAACTCCCATATATCGCGCAAGGAATCACCAAACCCAAAAATTCCTATTTCGTTCGAAAGTAGAAACTCTCCCGATTACAACGGTATGTGTATCTTTTCCCTGGGCCATTCGTCTTAAGCGTTTGGAGCAGCAGAAGTGCGAAAAATTTGTAGCCATCTCAACCATTTCTTAGCTTCAAACTCCCATATCTCGCGAACGGATTGAGCAAACCCAAAAATTCCTATTGCGTCTGAAAGTAGAAGCTCGCCCGATTACAACGGTATGTCTATTTTTTCCCTGGGCCATTCTGGTTAAGCGTTTGGAGCAACAGAATTGCGGAAAATTTGTTGCCTACTCAACCATTTCTTAGCTTCAAACTCCCATATCTCGCGAGCGGATTGACCAAACCCAAAATTCCTATTGCGTCTGAAAGTAGAAACTCGCCCGATTACAACGGTGTGAGCATTTTTTCCCTAGGCCATTCTGGTTAAGCGTTTGGAGCAACAGAATTGCGGAAAATTCGTTGCTACTCACCATTTCTTAGCTTCAATCTCCCATATCTCGCGAACGGATTGAGCAAACCCAAAAATTCCTATTGTGTCTGAAAGTAGCAACTCGCCCGATTACATCGGTGTGAGTATTTTTTCCCTAGGCCATTCTGGTTAAGCGTTTGGAGCAGCAGAAGTGCGGAAAATTTGTTGCCTACTCAACCATTTCTTAGCTTCAAACTCCCATATCTCGCGAACGGATTGACCAAACCCAAAAATTCCTATTGCGTCTGAAAGTAGAAACTCGCCCGATTACAAAGCCATGTGTATTTTTTCCCTAGGCCATTATGGTTAAGCGTTTGGAGCAGCAGAAGTGCGAAAAATTTGTAGTCTTCGCAACCATTTCTTTGCTTCAAACTCCCATATCTCGCGAACGGATTGGCCAAACCCAAAAATTCCTATTGTGTCTGAAAGTAGAAACTCGCCCGATTACAACGGTATGAGTATTTTTTCCCTAGGCCATTCTAGTTAAGTGTTTGGAGCAGCAGAAGTGCCCAAAATTTGTTGCCTACTCAACCATTTCTAAGGTTCAAACTCCCATATCTCGCGAACGGATTGACCAAACCCAAAAATTCCTATTGCGTCTGAAACTAGAAACTCGCCCGATTACAAAGGTATGTCTATTTTCTCCCTAGGCCATTCTGGTTAAGCGTTTGGAACAGCAGAATTGCGAAAAATTTGTTGTCTCCTGAACCATTTCTTAGCTGCAAACTCCCATATCTCGCGAACGGATTGACCAAACCAAAAATTCCTATGGCGTCTGAAAGTAGAAGTTCCCCGATTACAAAGGTATGTGTATTTCTCCCCTAAGACATTCTGGTTAAGCGTTTGGAGCAGCAGAAGTGCGTAAAATTTGTTGTCTTCTCAACCATTTCTTAGCTTCAAACTCCCATATCTCGCGAACGGATTGACCAAACCCAAAAATTCCTGTTGCGTCTGAAAGTAGAAACTCGCCCGATTACAAAGGTAGGTCTATTTTTTCCCTAGGCCATTCTGGTTAAGCGTTTGGAGCAGCAGAATTGCGGAAAATTTGTTGTCTTCTCAACCATTTCTTAGCTTCAAACTCCCATATATCGCGCAAGGATTCACCAAACCCAAAAATTCCTATTTCGTTCGAAAGCAGAAACTCGCCCGATTACAAAGGTATGTGTATTTTTCCCCTAGACCATTCAGGTTAAGCGTTTGGAGCAGCAGGAATGCGCAAAATTTGTTGCCTTCTCAACTAATTCTTAGCTTCAAACTCCCATATATCGCGCAAGGAATCACCAAACCCAAAAATTCCTATTTCGTTCGAAAGTAGAAACTCTCCCGATTACAACGGTATGTGTATCTTTTCCCTGGGCCATTCGTCTTAAGCGTTTGGAGCAGCAGAAGTGCGAAAAATTTGTAGCCATCTCAACCATTTCTTAGCTTCAAACTCCCATATCTCGCGAACGGATTGAGCAAACCCAAAAATTCCTATTGCGTCTGAAAGTAGAAGCTCGCCCGATTACAACGGTATGTCTATTTTTTCCCTGGGCCATTCTGGTTAAGCGTTTGGAGCAACAGAATTGCGGAAAATTTGTTGCCTACTCAACCATTTCTTAGCTTCAAACTCCCATATCTCGCGAGCGGATTGACCAAACCCAAAATTCCTATTGCGTCTGAAAGTAGAAACTCGCCCGATTACAACGGTGTGAGCATTTTTTCCCTAGGCCATTCTGGTTAAGCGTTTGGAGCAACAGAATTGCGGAAAATTCGTTGCTACTCAACCATTTCTTAGCTTCAATCTCCCATATCTCGCGAACGGATTGAGCAAACCCAAAAATTCCTATTGTGTCTGAAAGTAGCAACTCGCCCGATTACATCGGTGTGAGTATTTTTTCCCTAGGCCATTCTGGTTAAGCGTTTGGAGCAGCAGAAGTGCGGAAAATTTGTTGCCTACTCAACCATTTCTTAGCTTCAAACTCCCATATCTCGCGAACGGATTGACCAAACCCAAAAATTCCTATTGCGTCTGAAAGTAGAAACTCGCCCGATTACAAAGCTATGTGTATTTTTTCCCTAGGCCATTATGGTTAAGCGTTTGGAGCAGCAGAAGTGCGAAAAATTTGTAGTCTTCGCAACCATTTCTTTGCTTCAAACTCCCATATCTCGCGAACGGATTGGCCAAACCCAAAAATTCCTATTGTGTCTGAAAGTAGAAACTCGCCCGATTACAACGGTATGAGTATTTTTTCCCTAGGCCATTCTAGTTAAGTGTTTGGAGCAGCAGAAGTGCCCAAAATTTGTTGCCTACTCAACCATTTCTAAGGTTCAAACTCCCATATCTCGCGAACGGATTGACCAAACCCAAAAATTCCTATTGCGTCTGAAACTAGAAACTCGCCCGATTACAAAGGTATGTCTATTTTCTCCCTAGGCCATTCTGGTTAAGCGTTTGGAACAGCAGAATTGCGAAAAATTTGTTGTCTCCTGAACCATTTCTTAGCTGCAAACTCCCATATCTCGCGAACGGATTGACCAAACCAAAAATTCCTATGGCGTCTGAAAGTAGAAGTTCCCCGATTACAAAGGTATGTGTATTTCTCCCCTAAGACATTCTGGTTAAGCGTTTGGAGCAGCAGAAGTGCGTAAAATTTGTTGTCTTCTCAACCATTTCTTAGCTTCAAACTCCCATATCTCGCGAACGGATTGACCAAACCCAAAAATTCCTGTTGCGTCTGAAAGTAGAAACTCGCCCGATTACAAAGGTAGGTCTATTTTTTCCCTAGGCCATTCTGGTTATGTGTTTGGAGCAGCAGAAGTGCGACAAATTTGTTGTCTTCTAAACCATTTCTTAGATTAAAACTCCCATATCTCGCGAACGGATTGACCAAACCCAAAAATTCCTATTGCGTCTGAAAGTAGAAACTCGCCCGATTACAACGGTATGTGTATTTTTTCCCTGGGCCATTCTGGTTAGGCGTTTGGAGCAGCAGAAATGCGCAAAATTTGTTGCCTTCTCAACCATTTCTTAGCTTCAAACTCCCATATCTCGCGAACGGATACACCAAACCCAAAAATTCCGGTTCCGTCTGAAAGTAGAAACTCGCCCGATTACAACGGTCTGTGTATTTTTCCCCTAGGCCATTCTGGTTAAGCGTTTGGAGCAGCAGAATTGCGAAATATTTGTTGTCTTCTCAACCATTTCTTAGCTTCAAACTCCCATATCTCGCGAGCGGATAGACCAAACCCAAAAATTCCTATTGCGTCTGAAAGTAGAAACTCGCCCGATTACAACGGTATGCCTATTTTTTCCCTGGGCCATTCTGGTTAAGCGTTTGGAGCAGCAGAATTGCGAAAAATTTGTAGCCTCCGCAACCATTTCTTAGGTTCAAACTCCCATACCTCGCGAACGGATTGACTAAACCCAAAAATTCCTCTTGCATCTGAAAGTAGAAGCTCCCCCGATTACAAGGGTATGTGTATTTTTCCCCTAGGCCATTCTGGTTAAGCGTTTGGAGCAGCAGAATTGCGAAATATTTGTTGTCTTCTCAACCATTTCTTAGATTCAAACTCCCATATCTCGCGAACGGATTGACCAAACCCAAAAGTTCCTATTGCTTCTGAAAGCAGAAACCCGCCCGATTACAACGGTATGTCTATTTTTTCCCTGGACCATTCAGGTTAAGCGTTTGGAGCAGCAGAATTGCGAACAATTTGTTGCCTTCTCAACCATTTCTTAGATTCAAACTCCCATATCTCGCGAACGGATTGACGAAACCCAAAAATTCCTGTTGCGTGTGAATGTAGAATCTCTCCCGATCACAACGGTGTGTGTATTCTTTCCCTGGGCCATTCTGGTTAAGCGTTTGGAGCAGCAGAATTGCGAAAAATTTGTCGTCTCCTGAACCATTTCTTAGCTGCAAACTCCCATATCTCGCGCAAGGAATCACCAAACCCAAAAACTCCTATTTCGTTCGAAAGTAGAAACTCTCCCGATTACAACGGTATGTGTATCTTTTCCCTAGGTCATTCGTCTTAAGCGTTTGGAGCAGCAGAAGTGCGAAAAATTTGTAGCCTTCTCAACCATTTCTTAGCTTCAAACTCCCATATCTCGCGAACGGATTGACCAAACCCAAAAATTCCTGTTGCGTCTGAATGTAGAAACTCGCCCGATTACAACGGTATGTCTATTTTTTCCCTGGACCATTCAGGTTAAGCGTTTGGAGCAGCAGAAGTGCGGAAAATTTGTTGCCTACTCAACCATTTCTTAGCTTCAAACTCCCATACCTCGCGAGCGGATTGACCAAACCCAAAAATTCCTATTGTGTCTGAAAGTAGAAACTCGCCCGATTACAACGGTATGCCTATGTTTTCTCTGGGCCACTCTGGTTAAGCGTTCGGAGCAGCAGAAGTGCGAAAAATTTGTGGCCTTCTCAACCATTTCCTAGCTTCAAACTCCCATATCTCGCGAGCGGATTGACCAAACCCAAAAATTCCTATTGCGTCTGAAACTAGAAACTCGCCCGAATACGACGGTATGTCTATTTTCTCCCTAGGCCATTCTGGTTAAGCGTTTGGAGCAGCAGAATTGCGAAAAATTTGTTGTCTCCTGAACCATTTCTTAGCTGCAAACTCCCATATCTCGCGAACGGATTGACCAAACCAAAAATTCCTATGGCGTCTGAAAGTAGAAGCTCCCCCGATTACAAAGGTATGTGTATTTCTCCCCTAAGACATTCTGGTTAAGCGTTTAGAGCAGCAGAAGTGCGACAAATTTGTAGCCTTCGCAACCATTTCTTAGCTTCAAACTCCCATATCTCTCGAACGGATTGACCGATCCCAAAAATTTCTATTGCATCTGAAAGTAGAAACTCGCCTGATTACAACGGTATGTGTATTTTTTCCCTGGGCCATTCTGGTTAGGCGTTTGGAGCAGCAGAAATGCGCAAAATTTGTTGCCTTCTCAACAGTTTCTTAGCTTCAAACTCCCATATATCCCGCAAGGATTCACCAAACCCAAAAATTCCTATTTTGACTGAAAGTAGAAACTCTCCCGATTACAACGGTATGTGTATTTTTCCCCTAGGCCATTCGTGTTAAGCGTTTGGAGCAGCAGAAGTGCGAAAAATTTGTAGCCTTCGCAACCATTTCTTAGCTTCAAACTCCCATATCTCGCGAACGGATTGACCAAACCCAAAATTCCTATTGCGTCTGAAAGTAGAAACTGTCCCGATTACAACGGTATGAGTATTTTTTCTCTAGGCCATTCTGGTTAAGCGTTTGGAGCAGCAGAAGTGCGAAAAAGTTGTTGTCTTCTCAACCATTTCTTAGCTTCAAACTCCCATATATCGCGAACGGATTGGCCAAACCCAAAAATTCCTATTGCGTCAGAAAGTAGAAACTCGCCCGATTACAACGGTATGAGTATTTTTTCCCTAGGCCATTCTGGTTAAGTGTTTGGAGCAGCAGAATTGCGCAAAATTTGTTGCCTACTCAACCATTTCTTAGCTTCAAACTCCCATATCTCGCGAACGGATTGACCAAACCCAAAAATTCCTATTGCGTCTGAAACTAGAAACTCGCCCGAATACGACGGTATGTCTATTTTCTCCCTAGGCCATTCTGGTTAAGCGTTTGGAGCAGCAGAATTGCGAAAAATTTGTTGTCTCCTGAACCATTTCTTAGCTGCAAACTCCCATATCTCGCGAACGGATTGACCAAACCAAAAATTCCTATGGCGTCTGAAAGTAGAAGCTCCCCCGATTACAAAGGTATGTGTATTTCTCCCCTAAGACATTCTGGTTAAGCGTTTGGAGCAGCAGAAGTGCGACAAATTTGTAGCCTTCGCAACCATTTCTTAGCTTCAAACTCCCATATCTCTCGAACGGATTGACCGATCCCAAAAATTTCTATTGCATCTGAAAGTAGAAACTCGCCTGATTACAACGGTATGTGTATTTTTTCCCTGGGCCATTCTGGTTAGGCGTTTGGAGCAGCAGAAATGCGCAAAATTTGTTGCCTTCTCAACAGTTTCTTAGCTTCAAACTCCCATATATCCCGCAAGGATTCACCAAACCCAAAAATTCCTATTTTGACTGAAAGTAGAAACTCTCCCGATTACAACGGTATGTGTATTTTTCCCCTAGGCCATTCGTGTTAAGCGTTTGGAGCAGCAGAAGTGCGAAAAATTTGTTGTCTTCTCAACCATTTCTTAGCTTCAAACTCCCATATCTCGCGAACGGATTGACCAAACCCAAAAATTCCTATTGCGTCTGAAAGTAGAATCTCGCCCGATTACAAAGGTATGTGTATTTTTTCCCTTGGCCATTCTGGTTAAGCGTTTGGAGCAGCAGAAGTGCGGAAAAATTGTTGCCTACTCAACCATTTCTTAGCTTCAAACTCCCATATCTCGCGAACGGATTGACCAAACCCTAAAATTCCTATTGCGTCTGAAAGTAGAAGCTCCCCCGATTACAAAGGTATGTGTATTTTTACCCTAGGCCGTTCTGGTTAAACGTTTGGAGCAGCAGAAGTGCGTAAAATTTGTTGTCTTCTCAACCATTTCTTAGTTTCAAACTCCCATATCTCGCGAAGGGATTGACCAAACCCTAAAATTCCTATTGCGTCTGAAAGTAGAAACTCGCCCGATTACAACGGTATGTGTATTTTTTCATTAGGCCCTTCTGGTTAAGTGTGTGGAGCAGCAGAAGTGCGGAAAATTTGTTGCCTACTCAACCATTTCTTAGCTTCAAACTCCCATATCTCGCGAACGGATTGACCAAACCCAAAAATACCTATTGCGTCTGAAATTAGAAACGCGCCCAATTACAACCATTTGTCTATTTTTTCCCTGGGCCATTCTGGTTTAGCGTTTGGAGCAGCAGAAGTGCGAACAATTTGTTGCCTTCTCAAACATTTCTTAGCTTCAAACTCCCATATCTCGCGAACGGATTGACCAAACCCAAAGTACCTATTGCGTCTGAAAGTAAAAACTCGCCCGATTACAAAGGTATGTGTATTTTTTCCCTGGGCCATTCTGGTTAAGCGTTTGGAGCAGCAGAAGTGCGAACAATTTGTTGCCTTCTCAACCATTTCTTAGATTCAAACTCCCATATCTCGCGAACGGATTGACCAAACCCAAAAATTCCTATTGCGTCTGAAAGTAGAAACTCGCCCGATTACAAAGGTATGTGTATTTTTTCCCTTGGCCATTCTGGTTAAGCGTTTGGAGCAGCAGAAGTGCGGAAAAATTGTTGCCTACTCAACCATTTCTTAGCTTCAAACTCCCATATCTCGCGAACGGATTGACCAAACCCTAAAATTCCTATTGCGTCTGAAAGTAGAAGCTCCCCCGATTACAAAGGTATGTGTATTTTTACCCTAGGCCGTTCTGGTTAAACGTTTGGAGCAGCAGAAGTGCGTAAAATTTGTTGTCTTCTCAACCATTTCTTAGTTTCAAACTCCCATATCTCGCGAAGGGATTGACCAAACTCTAAAATTCCTATTGCGTCTGAAAGTAGAAACTCGCCCGATTACAACGGTATGTGTATTTTTTCATTAGGCCCTTCTGGTTAAGTGTGTGGAGCAGCAGAAGTGCGGAAAATTTGTTGCCTACTCAACCATTTCTTAGCTTCAAACTCCCATATCTCGCGAACGGATTGACCAAACCCAAAAATACCTATTGCGTCTGAAAGTGGAAACCCGCCCGATTACAACGGTGTGTGTATTCTTTCCCTGGGACATTCTGGTTTAGCGTTTGGAGCAGCAGAATTGCGAAAAATTTGTCGTCTCCTGAACCATTTCTTAGCTGCAAACTCCCATATCTCGCGAACGGATTGACCAAACCCAAAAACTCCTATTGCATCTGAAAGTAGGAACTCGCCCGATTACAACGGTATGTGTATTTTTTCCCTAGGCCATTCTGGTTAAGCGTTTGGAGCAGCAGAATTGCGGAAAATTTGTTGTCTTCTCAACCATTTCTTAGCTTCAAACTCCCATATATCGCGCAAGGATTCACCAAACCCAAAAATTCCTATTTCGTTCGAAAGCAGAAACTCGCCCGATTACAAAGGTATGTGTATTTTTCCCCTAGACCATTCAGGTTAAGCGTTTGGAGCAGCAGGAATGCGCAAAATTTGTTGCCTTCTCAACTAATTCTTAGCTTCAAACTCCCATATATCGCGCAAGGAATCACCAAACCCAAAAATTCCTATTTCGTTCGAAAGTAGAAACTCTCCCGATTACAACGGTATGTGTATCTTTTCCCTGGGCCATTCGTCTTAAGCGTTTGGAGCAGCAGAAGTGCGAAAAATTTGTAGCCATCTCAACCATTTCTTAGCTTCAAACTCCCATATCTCGCGAACGGATTGAGCAAACCCAAAAATTCCTATTGCGTCTGAAAGTAGAAGCTCGCCCGACTACAACGGTATGTCTATTTTTTCCCTGGGCCATTCTGGTTAAGCGTTTGGAGCAACAGAATTGCGGAAAATTTGTTGCCTACTCAACCATTTCTTAGCTTCAAACTCCCATATCTCGCGAGCGGATTGACCAAACCCAAAATTCCTATTGCGTCTGAAAGTAGAAACTCGCCCGATTACAACGGTGTGAGCATTTTTTCCCTAGGCCATTCTGGTTAAGCGTTTGGAGCAACAGAATTGCGGAAAATTCGTTGCTACTCAACCATTTCTTAGCTTCAATCTCCCATATCTCGCGAACGGATTGAGCAAACCCAAAAATTCCTATTGTGTCTGAAAGTAGCAACTCGCCCGATTACATCGGTGTGAGTATTTTTTCCCTAGGCCATTCTGGTTAAGCGTTTGGAGCAGCACAAGTGCGGAAAATTTGTTGCCTACTCAACCATTTCTTAGCTTCAAACTCCCATATCTCGCGAACGGATTGACCAAACCCAAAAATTCCTATTGCGTCTGAAAGTAGAAACTCGCCCGATTACAAAGCCATGTGTATTTTTTCCCTAGGCCATTATGGTTAAGCGTTTGGAGCAGCAGAAGTGCGAAAAATTTGTAGTCTTCGCAACCATTTCTTTGCTTCAAACTCCCATATCTCGCGAACGGATTGGCCAAACCCAAAAATTCCTATTGTGTCTGAAAGTAGAAACTCGCCCGATTACAACGGTATGAGTATTTTTTCCCTAGGCCATTCTAGTTAAGTGTTTGGAGCAGCAGAAGTGCCCAAAATTTGTTGCCTACTCAACCATTTCTAAGGTTCAAACTCCCATATCTCGCGAACGGATTGACCAAACCCAAAAATTCCTATTGCGTCTGAAACTAGAAACTCGCCCGATTACAAAGGTATGTCTATTTTCTCCCTAGGCCATTCTGGTTAAGCGTTTGGAACAGCAGAATTGCGAAAAATTTGTTGTCTCCTGAACCATTTCTTAGCTGCAAACTCCCATATCTCGCGAACGGATTGACCAAACCAAAAATTCCTATGGCGTCTGAAAGTAGAAGTTCCCCGATTACAAAGGTATGTGTATTTCTCCCCTAAGACATTCTGGTTAAGCGTTTGGAGCAGCAGAAGTGCGTAAAATTTGTTGTCTTCTCAACCATTTCTTAGCTTCAAACTCCCATATCTCGCGAACGGATTGACCAAACCCAAAAATTCCTGTTGCGTCTGAAAGTAGAAACTCGCCCGATTACAAAGGTAGGTCTATTTTTTCCCTAGGCCATTCTGGTTAAGCGTTTGGAGCAGCAGAATTGCGGAAAATTTGTTGTCTTCTCAACCATTTCTTAGCTTCAAACTCCCATATATCGCGCAAGGATTCACCAAACCCAAAAATTCCTATTTCGTTCGAAAGCAGAAACTCGCCCGATTACAAAGGTATGTGTATTTTTCCCCTAGACCATTCAGGTTAAGCGTTTGGAGCAGCAGGAATGCGCAAAATTTGTTGCCTTCTCAACTAATTCTTAGCTTCAAACTCCCATATATCGCGCAAGGAATCACCAAACCCAAAAATTCCTATTTCGTTCGAAAGTAGAAACTCTCCCGATTACAACGGTATGTGTATCTTTTCCCTGGGCCATTCGTCTTAAGCGTTTGGAGCAGCAGAAGTGCGAAAAATTTGTAGCCATCTCAACCATTTCTTAGCTTCAAACTCCCATATCTCGCGAACGGATTGAGCAAACCCAAAAATTCCTATTGCGTCTGAAAGTAGAAGCTCGCCCGATTACAACGGTATGTCTATTTTTTCCCTGGGCCATTCTGGTTAAGCGTTTGGAGCAACAGAATTGCGGAAAATTTGTTGCCTACTCAACCATTTCTTAGCTTCAAACTCCCATATCTCGCGAGCGGATTGACCAAACCCAAAATTCCTATTGCGTCTGAAAGTAGAAACTCGCCCGATTACAACGGTGTGAGCATTTTTTCCCTAGGCCATTCTGGTTAAGCGTTTGGAGCAACAGAATTGCGGAAAATTCGTTGCTACTCAACCATTTCTTAGCTTCAATCTCCCATATCTCGCGAACGGATTGAGCAAACCCAAAAATTCCTATTGTGTCTGAAAGTAGCAACTCGCCCGATTACATCGGTGTGAGTATTTTTTCCCTAGGCCATTCTGGTTAAGCGTTTGGAGCAGCAGAAGTGCGGAAAATTTGTTGCCTACTCAACCATTTCTTAGCTTCAAACTCCCATATCTCGCGAACGGATTGACCAAACCCAAAAATTCCTATTGCGTCTGAAAGTAGAAACTCGCCCGATTACAAAGCTATGTGTATTTTTTCCCTAGGCCATTATGGTTAAGCGTTTGGAGCAGCAGAAGTGCGAAAAATTTGTAGTCTTCGCAACCATTTCTTTGCTTCAAACTCCCATATCTCGCGAACGGATTGGCCAAACCCAAAAATTCCTATTGTGTCTGAAAGTAGAAACTCGCCCGATTACAACGGTATGAGTATTTTTTCCCTAGGCCATTCTAGTTAAGTGTTTGGAGCAGCAGAAGTGCCCAAAATTTGTTGCCTACTCAACCATTTCTAAGGTTCAAACTCCCATATCTCGCGAACGGATTGACCAAACCCAAAAATTCCTATTGCGTCTGAAACTAGAAACTCGCCCGATTACAAAGGTATGTCTATTTTCTCCCTAGGCCATTCTGGTTAAGCGTTTGGAACAGCAGAATTGCGAAAAATTTGTTGTCTCCTGAACCATTTCTTAGCTGCAAACTCCCATATCTCGCGAACGGATTGACCAAACCAAAAATTCCTATGGCGTCTGAAAGTAGAAGTTCCCCGATTACAAAGGTATGTGTATTTCTCCCCTAAGACATTCTGGTTAAGCGTTTGGAGCAGCAGAAGTGCGTAAAATTTGTTGTCTTCTCAACCATTTCTTAGCTTCAAACTCCCATATCTCGCGAACGGATTGACCAAACCCAAAAATTCCTGTTGCGTCTGAAAGTAGAAACTCGCCCGATTACAAAGGTAGGTCTATTTTTTCCCTAGGCCATTCTGGTTATGTGTTTGGAGCAGCAGAAGTGCGACAAATTTGTTGTCTTCTAAACCATTTCTTAGATTAAAACTCCCATATCTCGCGAACGGATTGACCAAACCCAAAAATTCCTATTGCGTCTGAAAGTAGAAACTCGCCCGATTACAACGGTATGTGTATTTTTTCCCTGGGCCATTCTGGTTAGGCGTTTGGAGCAGCAGAAATGCGCAAAATTTGTTGCCTTCTCAACCATTTCTTAGCTTCAAACTCCCATATCTCGCGAACGGATACACCAAACCCAAAAATTCCGGTTCCGTCTGAAAGTAGAAACTCGCCCGATTACAACGGTCTGTGTATTTTTCCCCTAGGCCATTCTGGTTAAGCGTTTGGAGCAGCAGAATTGCGAAATATTTGTTGTCTTCTCAACCATTTCTTAGCTTCAAACTCCCATATCTCGCGAGCGGATAGACCAAACCCAAAAATTCCTATTGCGTCTGAAAGTAGAAACTCGCCCGATTACAACGGTATGCCTATTTTTTCCCTGGGCCATTCTGGTTAAGCGTTTGGAGCAGCAGAATTGCGAAAAATTTGTAGCCTCCGCAACCATTTCTTAGGTTCAAACTCCCATACCTCGCGAACGGATTGACTAAACCCAAAAATTCCTCTTGCATCTGAAAGTAGAAGCTCCCCCGATTACAAGGGTATGTGTATTTTTCCCCTAGGCCATTCTGGTTAAGCGTTTGGAGCAGCAGAATTGCGAAATATTTGTTGTCTTCTCAACCATTTCTTAGATTCAAACTCCCATATCTCGCGAGCAGATAGACCAAACCCAAAAATTCCTATTGCGTCTGATAGTAGAAACTCGCCCGATTACAACGGTATGTCTATTTTTTGCCTGGGCCATTCTGGTTAAGCGTTTGGAGCAGCAGAAGTGCGAAAAATTTGTAGCCTTCGCAACCATTTCTTAGGTTCAAACTCCCATACCTCGCGAACGGATTGACCAAACCCAAAAACTCCTATTGCATCTGAAAGTAGGAACTCGCCCGATTACAACGGTATGTGTATTTTTACCCTAGGCCATTCTGGTTAAGCGTTTGGAGCAGCAGAATTGCGGAAAATTTGTTGTCTTCTCAACCATTTCTTAGCTTCAAACTCCCATATATCGCGCAAGGATTCACCAAACCCAAAAATTCCTATTTCGTTCGAAAGCAGAAACTCGCCCGATTACAAAGGTATGTGTATTTTTCCCCTAGACCATTCAGGTTAAGCGTTTGGAGCAGCAGGAATGCGCAAAATTTGTTGCCTTCTCAAATATTTCTTAGCTTCAAACTCCCATATATCGCGCAAGGAATCACCAAACCCAAAAATTACTATTTCGTTCGAAAGTAGAAACTCGCCCGATTACAACGGTATGTCTATTTTTTCCCTGGGCCATTCTGGTTAAGCGTTTGGAGCAACAGAATTGCGGAAAATTTGTTGCCTACTCAACCATTTCTTAGCTTCAAACTCCCATATCTCGCGAACGGATTGACCAAACCCAAAAATTCCTATTGCGTCTGAAAGTAGAAACTCGCCCGATTACAAAGGTATGTGTATTTTTCCCCTAGGCCATTCTGGTTAAGCGTTTGGAGCAGCAGAAGTGCGAAAAATTTGTAGCCTTCTCAACCATTTCTTAGCTTCAAACTCCCATATCTCGCGAGCGGATTGACCAAACCCAAAATTCCTATTGCGTCTGAAAGTAGAAACTCGCCCGATTACAACGGTGTGAGTATTTTTTCCCTAGGCCATTCTGGTTAAGCGTTTGGAGCAACAGAATTGCGGAAAATTCGTTGCTACTCAACCATTTCTTAGCTTCAATCTCCCATATCTCGCGAACGGATTGAGCAAACCCAAAAATTCCTATTGTGTCTGAAAGTAGCAACTCGCCCGATTGCATCGGTGTGAGTATTTTTTCCCTAGGCCATTCTGGTTAAGCGTTTGGTGCAGCAGAAGTGCGGAAAATTTGTTGCCTACTCAACCATTTCTTAGCTTCAAACTCCCATATCTCGCGAACGGATTGACCAAACCCAAAAATTCCTATTGCGTCTGAAAGTAGAAACTCGCCCGATTACAAAGCTATGTGTATTTTTTCCCTAGGCCATTATGGTTAAGCGTTTGGAGCAGCAGAAGTGCGAAAAATTTGTAGTCTTCGCAACCATTTCTTTGCTTCAAACTCCCATATCTCGCGAACGGATTGGCCAAACCCAAAAATTCCTATTGCGTCTGAAAGTAGAAACTCGCCCGATTACAACGGTATGTCTATTTTCTCCCTAGGCTATTCTGGTTAAGCGTTTGGAACAGCAGAATTGCGAAAAATTTGTTGTCTCCTGAACCATTTCTTAGCTGCAAACTCCCATATCTCGCGAACGGATTGACCAAACCAAAAATTCCTATGGCGTCTGAAAGTAGAAGTTCCCCGATTACAAAGGTATGTGTATTTCTCCCCTAAGACATTCTGGTTAAGCGTTTGGAGCAGCAGAAGTGCGTAAAATTTGTTGTGTTCTCAACCATTTCTTAGCTTCAAACTCCCATATCTCGCGAACGGATTGACCAAACCCAAAAATTCCTATTGCGTCTGAAAGTAGAAACTCGCCCGATTACAAAGGTAGGTCTATTTTTTCCCTAGGCCATTCTGGTTATGTGTTTGGAGCAGCAGAAGTGCGACAAATTTGTTGCCTACTCAACCATTTCTAAGGTTCAAACTCCCATATCTCGCGAACGGATTGACCAAACCCAAAAATTCCTATTGCGTCTGAAACTAGAAACTCGCCCGATTACAAAGGTATGTCTATTTTCTCCCTAGGCTATTCTGGTTAAGCGTTTGGAACAGCAGAATTGCGAAAAATTTGTTGTCTCCTGAACCATTTCTTAGCTGCAAACTCCCATATCTCGCGAACGGATTGACCAAACCAAAAATTCCTATGGCGTCTGAAAGTAGAAGTTCCCCGATTACAAAGGTATGTGTATTTCTCCCCTAAGACATTCTGGTTAAGCGTTTGGAGCAGCAGAAGTGCGTAAAATTTGTTGTGTTCTCAACCATTTCTTAGCTTCAAACTCCCATATCTCGCGAACGGATTGACCAAACCCAAAAATTCCTATTGCGTCTGAAAGTAGAAACTCGCCCGATTACAAAGCTATGTGTATTTTTTCCCTAGGCCATTATGGTTAAGCGTTTGGAGCAGCAGAAGTGCGAAAAATTTGTAGTCTTCGCAACCATTTCTTTGCTTCAAACTCCCATATCTCGCGAACGGATTGGCCAAACCCAAAAATTCCTATTGCGTCTGAAAGTAGAAACTCGCCCGATTACAACGGTATGAGTATTTTTTCCCTAGGCCATTCTAGTTAAGTGTTTGGAGCAGCAGAAGTGCCCAAAATTTGTTGCCTACTCAACCATTTCTAAGGTTCAAACTCCCATATCTCGCGAACGGATTGACCAAACCCAAAAATTCCTATTGCGTCTGAAACTAGAAACTCGCCCGATTACAAAGGTATGTCTATTTTCTCCCTAGGCTATTCTGGTTAAGCGTTTGGAACAGCAGAATTGCGAAAAATTTGTTGTCTCCTGAACCATTTCTTAGCTGCAAACTCCCATATCTCGCGAACGGATTGACCAAACCAAAAATTCCTATGGCGTCTGAAAGTAGAAGTTCCCCGATTACAAAGGTATGTGTATTTCTCCCCTAAGACATTCTGGTTAAGCGTTTGGAGCAGCAGAAGTGCGTAAAATTTGTTGTGTTCTCAACCATTTCTTAGCTTCAAACTCCCATATCTCGCGAACGGATTGACCAAACCCAAAAATTCCTGTTGCGTCTGAAAGTAGAAACTCGCCCGATTACAAAGGTAGGTCTATTTTTTCCCTAGGCCATTCTGGTTATGTGTTTGGAGCAGCAGAAGTGCGACAAATTTGTTGTCTTCTAAACCATTTCTTAGATTAAAACTCCCATATCTCGCGAACGGATTGACCAAACCCAAAAATTTCTATTGCGTCTGAAAGTAGAAACTCGCCCGATTACAACGGTATGTGTATTTTTTCCCTGGGCAATTCTGGTTAGGCGTTTGGAGCAGCAGAAATGCGCAAAATTTGTTGCCTTCTCAACCATTTCTTAGCTTCAAACTCCCATATCTCGCGAACGGATACACCAAACCCAAAAATTCCGGTTCCGTCTGAAAGTAGAAACTCGCCCGATTACAACGGTATGTGTATTTTTCCCCTAGGCCATTCAGGTTAAGCGTTTGGAGCAGCAGGAATGCGCAAAATTTGTTGCCTTCTCAAATATTTCTTAGCTTCAAACTCCCATATATCGCGCAAGGAATCACCAAACCCAAAAATTCCTATTTCGTTCGAAAGTAGAAACTCGCCCGATTACAACGGTATGTCTATTTTTTCCCTGGGCCATTCTGGTTAAGCGTTTGGAGCAGCAGAATTGCGGAAAATGTGTAGCCTCCGCAACCATTTCTTAGGTTCAAACTCCCATACCTCGCGAACGGATTGACTAAACCCAAAAATTCCTATTGCGTCTGAAAGTAGAAGCTCCCCCGATTACAAAGGTATGTGTATTTTTCCCCTAGGCCATTCTGGTTAAGCGTTTGGAGCAGCAGAATTGCGAAATATTTGTTGTCTTCTCAACCATTTCTTAGCTTCAAACTCCCATATCTCGCGAGCAGATAGACCAAACCCAAAAATTCCTATTGCGTCTGAAAGTAGAAACTCGCCCGATTACAACGGTATGTCTATTTTTTGCCTGGGCCATTCTGGTTAAGCGTTTGGAGCAGCAGAAGTGCGAAAAATTTGTAGCCTTCGCAACCATTTCTTAGGTTCAAACACCCATACCTCGCGAACGGATTGACCAAACCCAAAAACTCCTATTGCATCTGAAAGTAGGAACTCGCCCGATTACAACGGTATGTGTATTTTTCCCCTAGACCATTCAGGTTAAGCGTTTGGAGCAGCAGGAATGCGCAAAATTTGTTGCATTCTCAAATATTTCTTAGCTTCAAACTCCCATATATCGCGCAAGGAATCACCAAACCCAAAAATTCCTATTTCGTTCGAAAGTAGAAACTCGCCCGATTACAACGGTATGTCTATTTTTTCCCTGGGCCATTCTGGTTAAGCGTTTGGAGCAGCAGAATTGCGGAAAATTTGTTGCTACTCAACCATTTCTTAGCTTCAAACTCCCATATCTCGCGAACGGACTGAGCAAACCCAAAAATTCCTATTGCGTCTGAAAGTAGAAACTCGCCCGATTACATCGGTGTGAGTATTTTTTCCCTAGGCCATTCTGGTTAAGCGTTTGGAGCAGCAGAAGTGCGGAAAATTTGTTGCCTACTCAACCATTTCTTAGCTTCAAACTCCCATATCTCGCGAACGGATTGACCAAACCCAAAAATTCCTATTGCGTCTGAAAGTAGAAACTCGCCCGATTACAAAGGTATGTGTATTTTTTCCCTAGGCCATTATGGTTAAGCGTTTGGAGCAGCAGAAGTGCGAAAAATTTGTAGTCTTCGCAACCATTTATTTGCTTCAAACTCCCATATCTCGCGAACGGATTGGCCAAACCCAAAAATTCCTATTGCGTCTGAAAGTAGAAGCTCCCCCGATTACAACGGTATGTGTATTTTTTCCCTAGGCCATTCTGGTTAAGCGTTTGGAGCAGCAGAAGTGCGGAAAAATTGTTGCCTACTCAACCATTTCTTAGCTTCAAACTCCCATATCTCGCGAACGGATTGACCAAACCCAAAAATTCCTATTGCGTCTGAAAGTAGAAACTCGCCCGATTACAACGGTATGTGTATTTTTTCCCTGGGCCATTCTGGTTAGGCGTTTGGAGCAGCAGAAATGCGCAAAATTTGTTGTCTTCTAAACCATTTCTTAGCTTCAAACTCCCATATCTCGCGAACGGATTGACCAAACCCAAAAATTCCTATTGCGTCTGAAAGTAGAAACTCGCCCGATTACAAAGGTATGTGTATTTTTCCCCTAGGCCATTCTGGTTAAGCGTTTGGAGCAGCAGAAGTGCGAAAAATTTGTAGCCTTCTCAACCATTTCTTAGCTTCAAACTCCCATATCTCGCGAGCGGATTGACCAAACCCAAAATTCCTATTGCGTCTGAAAGTAGAAACTCGCCCGATTACAACGGTGTGAGTATTTTTTCCCTAGGCCATTCTGGTTAAGCGTTTGGAGCAACAGAATTGCGGAAAATTCGTTGCTACTCAACCATTTCTTAGCTTCAATCTCCCATATCTCGCGAACGGATTGAGCAAACCCAAAAATTCCTATTGTGTCTGAAAGTAGCAACTCGCCCGATTGCATCGGTGTGAGTATTTTTTCCCTAGGCCATTCTGGTTAAGCGTTTGGTGCAGCAGAAGTGCGGAAAATTTGTTGCCTACTCAACCATTTCTTAGCTTCAAACTCCCATATCTCGCGAACGGATTGACCAAACCCAAAAATTCCTATTGCGTCTGAAAGTAGAAACTCGCCCGATTACAAAGCTATGTGTATTTTTTCCCTAGGCCATTATGGTTAAGCGTTTGGAGCAGCAGAAGTGCGAAAAATTTGTAGTCTTCGCAACCATTTCTTTGCTTCAAACTCCCATATCTCGCGAACGGATTGGCCAAACCCAAAAATTCCTATTGCGTCTGAAAGTAGAAACTCGCCCGATTACAACGGTATGTCTATTTTCTCCCTAGGCTATTCTGGTTAAGCGTTTGGAACAGCAGAATTGCGAAAAATTTGTTGTCTCCTGAACCATTTCTTAGCTGCAAACTCCCATATCTCGCGAACGGATTGACCAAACCAAAAATTCCTATGGCGTCTGAAAGTAGAAGTTCCCCGATTACAAAGGTATGTGTATTTCTCCCCTAAGACATTCTGGTTAAGCGTTTGGAGCAGCAGAAGTGCGTAAAATTTGTTGTGTTCTCAACCATTTCTTAGCTTCAAACTCCCATATCTCGCGAACGGATTGACCAAACCCAAAAATTCCTATTGCGTCTGAAAGTAGAAACTCGCCCGATTACAAAGGTAGGTCTATTTTTTCCCTAGGCCATTCTGGTTATGTGTTTGGAGCAGCAGAAGTGCGACAAATTTGTTGCCTACTCAACCATTTCTAAGGTTCAAACTCCCATATCTCGCGAACGGATTGACCAAACCCAAAAATTCCTATTGCGTCTGAAACTAGAAACTCGCCCGATTACAAAGGTATGTCTATTTTCTCCCTAGGCTATTCTGGTTAAGCGTTTGGAACAGCAGAATTGCGAAAAATTTGTTGTCTCCTGAACCATTTCTTAGCTGCAAACTCCCATATCTCGCGAACGGATTGACCAAACCAAAAATTCCTATGGCGTCTGAAAGTAGAAGTTCCCCGATTACAAAGGTATGTGTATTTCTCCCCTAAGACATTCTGGTTAAGCGTTTGGAGCAGCAGAAGTGCGTAAAATTTGTTGTGTTCTCAACCATTTCTTAGCTTCAAACTCCCATATCTCGCGAACGGATTGACCAAACCCAAAAATTCCTATTGCGTCTGAAAGTAGAAACTCGCCCGATTACAAAGCTATGTGTATTTTTTCCCTAGGCCATTATGGTTAAGCGTTTGGAGCAGCAGAAGTGCGAAAAATTTGTAGTCTTCGCAACCATTTCTTTGCTTCAAACTCCCATATCTCGCGAACGGATTGGCCAAACCCAAAAATTCCTATTGCGTCTGAAAGTAGAAACTCGCCCGATTACAACGGTATGAGTATTTTTTCCCTAGGCCATTCTAGTTAAGTGTTTGGAGCAGCAGAAGTGCCCAAAATTTGTTGCCTACTCAACCATTTCTAAGGTTCAAACTCCCATATCTCGCGAACGGATTGACCAAACCCAAAAATTCCTATTGCGTCTGAAACTAGAAACTCGCCCGATTACAAAGGTATGTCTATTTTCTCCCTAGGCTATTCTGGTTAAGCGTTTGGAACAGCAGAATTGCGAAAAATTTGTTGTCTCCTGAACCATTTCTTAGCTGCAAACTCCCATATCTCGCGAACGGATTGACCAAACCAAAAATTCCTATGGCGTCTGAAAGTAGAAGTTCCCCGATTACAAAGGTATGTGTATTTCTCCCCTAAGACATTCTGGTTAAGCGTTTGGAGCAGCAGAAGTGCGTAAAATTTGTTGTGTTCTCAACCATTTCTTAGCTTCAAACTCCCATATCTCGCGAACGGATTGACCAAACCCAAAAATTCCTGTTGCGTCTGAAAGTAGAAACTCGCCCGATTACAAAGGTAGGTCTATTTTTTCCCTAGGCCATTCTGGTTATGTGTTTGGAGCAGCAGAAGTGCGACAAATTTGTTGTCTTCTAAACCATTTCTTAGATTAAAACTCCCATATCTCGCGAACGGATTGACCAAACCCAAAAATTTCTATTGCGTCTGAAAGTAGAAACTCGCCCGATTACAACGGTATGTGTATTTTTTCCCTGGGCAATTCTGGTTAGGCGTTTGGAGCAGCAGAAATGCGCAAAATTTGTTGCCTTCTCAACCATTTCTTAGCTTCAAACTCCCATATCTCGCGAACGGATACACCAAACCCAAAAATTCCGGTTCCGTCTGAAAGTAGAAACTCGCCCGATTACAACGGTATGTGTATTTTTCCCCTAGGCCATTCAGGTTAAGCGTTTGGAGCAGCAGGAATGCGCAAAATTTGTTGCCTTCTCAAATATTTCTTAGCTTCAAACTCCCATATATCGCGCAAGGAATCACCAAACCCAAAAATTCCTATTTCGTTCGAAAGTAGAAACTCGCCCGATTACAACGGTATGTCTATTTTTTCCCTGGGCCATTCTGGTTAAGCGTTTGGAGCAGCAGAATTGCGGAAAATGTGTAGCCTCCGCAACCATTTCTTAGGTTCAAACTCCCATACCTCGCGAACGGATTGACTAAACCCAAAAATTCCTATTGCGTCTGAAAGTAGAAGCTCCCCCGATTACAAAGGTATGTGTATTTTTCCCCTAGGCCATTCTGGTTAAGCGTTTGGAGCAGCAGAATTGCGAAATATTTGTTGTCTTCTCAACCATTTCTTAGCTTCAAACTCCCATATCTCGCGAGCAGATAGACCAAACCCAAAAATTCCTATTGCGTCTGAAAGTAGAAACTCGCCCGATTACAACGGTATGTCTATTTTTTGCCTGGGCCATTCTGGTTAAGCGTTTGGAGCAGCAGAAGTGCGAAAAATTTGTAGCCTTCGCAACCATTTCTTAGGTTCAAACACCCATACCTCGCGAACGGATTGACCAAACCCAAAAACTCCTATTGCATCTGAAAGTAGGAACTCGCCCGATTACAACGGTATGTGTATTTTTCCCCTAGACCATTCAGGTTAAGCGTTTGGAGCAGCAGGAATGCGCAAAATTTGTTGCCTTCTCAAATATTTCTTAGCTTCAAACTCCCATATATCGCGCAAGGAATCACCAAACCCAAAAATTCCTATTTCGTTCGAAAGTAGAAACTCGCCCGATTACAACGGTATGTCTATTTTTTCCCTGGGCCATTCTGGTTAAGCGTTTGGAGCAGCAGAATTGCGGAAAATTTGTTGCTACTCAACCATTTCTTAGCTTCAAACTCCCATATCTCGCGAACGGACTGAGCAAACCCAAAAATTCCTATTGCGTCTGAAAGTAGAAACTCGCCCGATTACATCGGTGTGAGTATTTTTTCCCTAGGCCATTCTGGTTAAGCGTTTGGAGCAGCAGAAGTGCGGAAAATTTGTTGCCTACTCAACCATTTCTTAGCTTCAAACTCCCATATCTCGCGAACGGATTGACCAAACCCAAAAATTCCTATTGCGTCTGAAAGTAGAAACTCGCCCGATTACAAAGGTATGTGTATTTTTTCCCTAGGCCATTATGGTTAAGCGTTTGGAGCAGCAGAAGTGCGAAAAATTTGTAGTCTTCGCAACCATTTATTTGCTTCAAACTCCCATATCTCGCGAACGGATTGGCCAAACCCAAAAATTCCTATTGCGTCTGAAAGTAGAAGCTCCCCCGATTACAACGGTATGTGTATTTTTTCCCTAGGCCATTCTGGTTAAGCGTTTGGAGCAGCAGAAGTGCGGAAAAATTGTTGCCTACTCAACCATTTCTTAGCTTCAAACTCCCATATCTCGCGAACGGATTGACCAAACCCAAAAATTCCTATTGCGTCTGAAAGTAGAAACTCGCCCGATTACAACGGTATGTGTATTTTTTCCCTGGGCCATTCTGGTTAGGCGTTTGGAGCAGCAGAAATGCGCAAAATTTGTTGTCTTCTAAACCATTTCTTAGATTCAAACTCCCATACCTCGCGAACGGATTGACCAAACCCAAAAATTCCTATTGCGTCTGAAAGTAGAAACTCGCCCGATTACAACGGCATGTGTATTTTTTCCCTAGGCCATTCTGGTTAAGCGTTTGGAGCAGCAGAAGTGCGGAAAAATTGTTGCCTACTCAACCATTTCTTAGCTTCAAACTCCCATATCTCGCGAACGGATTGACCAAACCCAAAAATTCCTATTGCGTCTGAAAGTAGAAACTCGCCCGATTACAACGGTATGTGTATTTTTTCCCTGGGCCATTCTGGTTAGGCGTTTGGAGCAGCAGAAATGCGCAAAATTTGTTGCCTTCTCAACCATTTCTTAGCTTCAAACTCCCATATCTCGCGAACGGATTCACCAAACCCAAAAATTCTGGTTCCGTCTGAAAGTAGAAACTCGCCCGATTACAACGGTATGTGTATTTTTCCCCAAGGCCATTCTGGTTAAGCGTTTGGAGCAGCAGAATTGCGAAATATTTGTTGTCTTCTCAACCATTTCTTAGCTTCAAACTCCCATATCTCGCGAGCGGATAGACCAAACCCAAAAATTCCTATTGCGTCTGAAAGTAGAAACTCGCCCGATTACAACGGTATGTCTATTTTTCCCCTGGGCCATTCTGGTTAAGCGTTTGGAGCAGCAGAAGTGCGAAAAATTTGTAGCCTTCGCAACCATTTCTTAGGTTCAAACTCCCATACCTCGCGAACGGATTGACCAAACCCAAAAACTCCTATTGCATCTGAAAGTAGGAACTCGCCCGATTACAACGGTATGTGTATTTTTACCCTAGGCCATTCTGGTTAAGCGTTTGGAGCAGCAGAATTGCGGAAAATTTGTTGTCTTCTCAACCATTTCTTAGCTTCAAACTCCCATATATCGCGCAAGGATTCACCAAACCCAAAAATTCCTATTTCGTTCGAAAGCAGAAACTCGCCCGATTACAAAGGTATGTGTATTTTTCCCCTAGACCATTCAGGTTAAGCGTTTGGAGCAGCAGGAATGCGCAAAATTTGTTGCCTTCTCAAATATTTCTTAGCTTCAAACTCCCATATATCGCGCAAGGAATCACCAAACCCAAAAATTCCTATTTCGTTCGAAAGTAGAAACTCGCCCGATTACAACGGTATGTCTATTTTTTCCCTGGGCCATTCTGGTTAAGCGTTTGGAGCAACAGAATTGCGGAAAATTTGTTGCCTACTCAACCATTTCTTAGCTTCAAACTCCCATATCTCGCGAACGGATTGACCAAACCCAAAAATTCCTATTGCGTCTGAAAGTAGAAACTCGCCCGATTACAAAGGTATGTGTATTTTTCCCCTAGGCCATTCTGGTTAAGCGTTTGGAGCAGCAGAAGTGCGAAAAATTTGTAGCCTTCTCAACCATTTCTTAGCTTCAAACTCCCATATCTCGCGAGCGGATTGACCAAACCCAAAATTACTATTGCGTCTGAAAGTAGAAACTCGCCCGATTACAACGGTGTGAGTATTTTTTCCCTAGGCCATTCTGGTTAAGCGTTTGGAGCAACAGAATTGCGGAAAATTTGTTGCTACTCAACCATTTCTTAGCTTCAAACTCCCATATCTCGCGAACGGACTGAGCAAACCCAAAAATTCCTATTGCGTCTGAAAGTAGAAACTCGCCCGATTACATCGGTGTGAGTATTTTTTCCCTAGGCCATTCTGGTTAAGCGTTTGGAGCAGCAGAAGTGCGGAAAATTTGTTGCCTACTCAACCATTTCTTAGCTTCAAACTCCCATATCTCGCGAACGGATTGAACAAACCCAAAAATTCCTATTGCGTCTGAAAGTAGAAACTCGCCCGATTACAAAGGTATGTGTATTTTTTCCCTAGGCCATTATGGTTAAGCGTTTGGAGCAGCAGAAGTGCGAAAAATTTGTAGTCTTCGCAACCATTTATTTGCTTCAAACTCCCATATCTCGCGAACGGATTGGCCAAACCCAAAAATTCCTATTGCGTCTGAAAGTAGAAGCTCCCCCGATTACAAAGGTATGTGTATTTCTCCCCTAAGGCATTCTGGTTAAGCGTTTGGAGCAGCAGAAGTGCGTAAAATTTGTTGTCCTCTCAACCATTTCTTAGATTAAAACTCCCATATCTCGCGAACGGATTGACCAAACCCAAAAATTCCTATTGCGTCTGAAAGTAGAAACTCGCCCGATTACAACGGTATGTGTATTTTCTCCCTAGGCCATTCTGGTTATGTGTTTGGAGCAGCAGAAGTGCGACAAATTTGTTGTCTTCTAAACCATTTCTTAGATTCAAACTCCCATATCTCGCGAACGGATTGACCAAACCCAAAAATTCCTATTGCGTCTGAAAGTAGAAACTCGCCCGATTACAACGGTATGTGTATTTTTTCCCTAGGCCATTCTGGTTAAGCGTTTGGAGCAGCAGAAGTGCGGAAAAATTGTTGCCTACTCAACCATTTCTTAGCTTCAAACTCCCATATCTCGCGAACGGATTGACCAAACCCAAAAATTCCTATTGCGTCTGAAAGTAGAAACTCGCCCGATTACAACGGTATGTGTATTTTTTCCCTGGGCCATTCTGGTTAGGCGTTTGGAGCAGCAGAAATGCGCAAAATTTGTTGCCTTCTCAACCATTTCTTAGCTTCAAACTCCCATATCTCGCGAACGGATTCACCAAACCCAAAAATTCTGGTTCCGTCTGAAAGTAGAAACTCGCCCGATTACAACGGTATGTGTATTTTTCCCCTAGGCCATTCTGGTTAAGCGTTTGGAGCAGCAGAATTGCGAAATATTTGTTGTCTTCTCAACCATTTCTTAGCTTCAAACTCCCATATCTCGCGAGCGGATAGACCAAACCCAAAAATTCCTATTGCGTCTGAAAGTAGAAACTCGCCCGATTACAACGGTATGTCTATTTTTCCCCTGGGCCATTCTGGTTAAGCGTTTGGAGCAGCAGAAGTGCGAAAAATTTGTAGCCTTCGCAACCATTTCTTAGGTTCAAACTCCCATACCTCGCGAACGGATTGACTAAACCCAAAAATTCCTATTGCGTCTGAAAGTAGAAGCTCCCCCGATTACAAAGGTATGTGTATTTCTCCCCTAAGGCATTCTGGTTAAGCGTTTGGAGCAGCAGAAGTGCGTAAAATTTGTTGTCTTCTCAACCATTTCTTAGCTTCAAACTCCCATATCTCGCGAGCAGATAGACCAAACCCAAAAATTCCTATTGTGTCTGAAAGTGGAAACTCGCCCGATTACAACGGTATGTCTATTTTTTGCCTGGGCCATTCTGGTTAAGCGTTTGGAGCAGCAGAAATGCGAAAAATTTGTAGCCTTCGCAACCATTTCTTAGGTTCAAACTCCCATACCTCGCGAACGGATTGACTAAACCCAAAAATTCCTATTGCGTCTGAAAGTAGAAGCTCCCCCGATTACAAAGGTATGTGTATTTCTCCCCTAAGACATTCTGGTTAAGCGTTTGGAGCAGCAGAATTGCGTAAAATTTGTTGTCTTCTCAACCATTTCTTAGCTTCAAACTCCCATATCTCGCGAACGGATTGACCAAACCCAAAAATTCCTATTGCGTCTGAAAGTAGAAACTCGCCCGATTACAAAGGTAGGTCTATTTTTTCCCTAGACCATTCAGGTTATGTGTTTGGAGCAGCAGAAGTGCGACAAATTTGTTGTCTTCTAAACCATTTCTTAGATTAAAACTCCCATATCTCGCGAACAGATTGACCAAACCCAAAAATTCCTATTGCGTCTGAAAGTAGAAACTCGCCCGATTACAACGGTATGTGTATTTTTTCCCTAGGACATTCTGGTTATGTGTTTGGAGCAGCAGAAGTGCGACAAATTTGTCATCTTCTAAACCATTTCTTAGATTCAAACTCCCATATCTCGCGAACGGATTGACCAAACCCAAAAATTCCTATTGCGTCTGAAAGTAGAAACTCGCCCGATTGCAACGGTATGTGTATTTTTTCCCTGGGCCATTCTGGTTAGGCGTTTGGAGCAGCAGAAATGCGCAAAATTTGTTGTCTTCTCAACCATTTCTTAGCTTCAAACTCCCATATATCGCGCAAGGATTCACCAAACCCAAAAATTCCTATTTCGTTCGAAAGCAGAAACTCGCCCGATTACAAAGGTATGTGTATTTTTCCCCTAGACCATTCAGGTTAAGCGTTTGGAGCAGCAGGAATGCGCAAAATTTGTTGCCTTCTCAAATATTTCTTAGCTTCAAACTCCCATATATCGCGCAAGGAATCACCAAACCCAAAAATTCCTATTTCGTTCGAAAGTAGAAACTCGCCCGATTACAACGGTATGTCTATTTTTTCCCTGGGCCATTCTGGTTAAGCGTTTGGAGCAACAGAATTGCGGAAAATTTGTTGCCTACTCAACCATTTCTTAGCTTCAAACTCCCATATCTCGCGAACGGATTGACCAAACCCAAAAATTCCTATTGCGTCTGAAAGTAGAAACTCGCCCGATTACAAAGGTATGTGTATTTTTCCCCTAGGCCATTCTGGTTAAGCGTTTGGAGCAGCAGAAGTGCGAAAAATTTGTAGCCTTCTCAACCATTTCTTAGCTTCAAACTCCCATATCTCGCGAGCGGATTGACCAAACCCAAAATTACTATTGCGTCTGAAAGTAGAAACTCGCCCGATTACAACGGTGTGAGTATTTTTTCCCTAGGCCATTCTGGTTAAGCGTTTGGAGCAACAGAATTGCGGAAAATTTGTTGCTACTCAACCATTTCTTAGCTTCAAACTCCCATATCTCGCGAACGGACTGAGCAAACCCAAAAATTCCTATTGCGTCTGAAAGTAGAAACTCGCCCGATTACATCGGTGTGAGTATTTTTTCCCTAGGCCATTCTGGTTAAGCGTTTGGAGCAGCAGAAGTGCGGAAAATTTGTTGCCTACTCAACCATTTCTTAGCTTCAAACTCCCATATCTCGCGAACGGATTGAACAAACCCAAAAATTCCTATTGCGTCTGAAAGTAGAAACTCGCCCGATTACAAAGGTATGTGTATTTTTTCCCTAGGCCATTATGGTTAAGCGTTTGGAGCAGCAGAAGTGCGAAAAATTTGTAGTCTTCGCAACCATTTATTTGCTTCAAACTCCCATATCTCGCGAACGGATTGGCCAAACCCAAAAATTCCTATTGCGTCTGAAAGTAGAAGCTCCCCCGATTACAAAGGTATGTGTATTTCTCCCCTAAGGCATTCTGGTTAAGCGTTTGGAGCAGCAGAAGTGCGTAAAATTTGTTGTCCTCTCAACCATTTCTTAGATTAAAACTCCCATATCTCGCGAACGGATTGACCAAACCCAAAAATTCCTATTGCGTCTGAAAGTTGAAACTCGCCCGATTACAACGGTATGTGTATTTTCTCCCTAGGCCATTCTGGTTATGTGTTTGGAGCAGCAGAAGTGCGACAAATTTGTTGTCTTCTAAACCATTTCTTAGATTCAAACTCCCATATCTCGCGAACGGATTGACCAAACCCAAAAATTCCTATTGCGTCTGAAAGTAGAAACTCGCCCGATTACAACGGTATGTGTATTTTTTCCCTAGGCCATTCTGGTTAAGCGTTTGGAGCAGCAGAAGTGCGGAAAAATTGTTGCCTACTCAACCATTTCTTAGCTTCAAACTCCCATATCTCGCGAACGGATTGACCAAACCCAAAAATTCCTATTGCGTCTGAAAGTAGAAACTCGCCCGATTACAACGGTATGTGTATTTTTTCCCTGGGCCATTCTGGTTAGGCGTTTGGAGCAGCAGAAATGCGCAAAATTTGTTGCCTTCTCAACCATTTCTTAGCTTCAAACTCCCATATCTCGCGAACGGATTCACCAAACCCAAAAATTCTGGTTCCGTCTGAAAGTAGAAACTCGCCCGATTACAACGGTATGTGTATTTTTCCCCTAGGCCATTCTGGTTAAGCGTTTGGAGCAGCAGAATTGCGAAATATTTGTTGTCTTCTCAACCATTTCTTAGCTTCAAACTCCCATATCTCGCGAGCGGATAGACCAAACCCAAAAATTCCTATTGCGTCTGAAAGTAGAAACTCGCCCGATTACAACGGTATGTCTATTTTTCCCCTGGGCCATTCTGGTTAAGCGTTTGGAGCAGCAGAAGTGCGAAAAATTTGTAGCCTTCGCAACCATTTCTTAGGTTCAAACTCCCATACCTCGCGAACGGATTGACTAAACCCAAAAATTCCTATTGCGTCTGAAAGTAGAAGCTCCCCCGATTACAAAGGTATGTGTATTTCTCCCCTAAGGCATTCTGGTTAAGCGTTTGGAGCAGCAGAAGTGCGTAAAATTTGTTGTCTTCTCAACCATTTCTTAGCTTCAAACTCCCATATCTCGCGAGCAGATAGACCAAACCCAAAAATTCCTATTGTGTCTGAAAGTGGAAACTCGCCCGATTACAACGGTATGTCTATTTTTTGCCTGGGCCATTCTGGTTAAGCGTTTGGAGCAGCAGAAATGCGAAAAATTTGTAGCCTTCGCAACCATTTCTTAGGTTCAAACTCCCATACCTCGCGAACGGATTGACTAAACCCAAAAATTCCTATTGCGTCTGAAAGTAGAAGCTCCCCCGATTACAAAGGTATGTGTATTTCTCCCCTAAGACATTCTGGTTAAGCGTTTGGAGCAGCAGAATTGCGTAAAATTTGTTGTCTTCTCAACCATTTCTTAGCTTCAAACTCCCATATCTCGCGAACGGATTGACCAAACCCAAAAATTCCTATTGCGTCTGAAAGTAGAAACTCGCCCGATTACAAAGGTAGGTCTATTTTTTCCCTAGACCATTCAGGTTATGTGTTTGGAGCAGCAGAAGTGCGACAAATTTGTTGTCTTCTAAACCATTTCTTAGATTAAAACTCCCATATCTCGCGAACAGATTGACCAAACCCAAAAATTCCTATTGCGTCTGAAAGTAGAAACTCGCCCGATTACAACGGTATGTGTATTTTTTCCCTAGGACATTCTGGTTATGTGTTTGGAGCAGCAGAAGTGCGACAAATTTGTCATCTTCTAAACCATTTCTTAGATTCAAACTCCCATATCTCGCGAACGGATTGACCAAACCCAAAAATTCCTATTGCGTCTGAAAGTAGAAACTCGCCCGATTGCAACGGTATGTGTATTTTTTCCCTGGGCCATTCTGGTTAGGCGTTTGGAGCAGCAGAAATGCGCAAAATTTGTTGCCTTCTCAACCATTTCTTAGCTTCAAACTCCCATATCTCGCGAACGGATTCACCAAACCCAAAAATTCCGGTTCCGTCTGAAAGTAGAAACTCGCCCGATTACAACGGTATGTGTATTTTTCCCCTAGGCCATTCTGGTTAAGCGTTTGGAGCAGCAGAATTGCGAAATATTTGTTGTCTTCTCAACCATTTCTTAGCTTCAAACTCCCATATCTCGCGAGCGGATAGACCAAACCCAAAAATTCCTATTGCGTCTGAAAGTAGAAACTCGCCCGATTACAACGGTATGTCTATTTTTTCCCTGGGCCATTCTGGTTAAGCGTTTGGAGCAGCAGAAGTGCGAAAAATTTGTAGCCTTCGCAACCATTTCTTAGGTTCAAACTCCCATACCTCGCGAACGGATTGACTAAACCCAAAAATTCCTATTGCGTCTGAAAGTAGAAGCTCCCCCGATGACAAAGGTATGTGTATTTTTCACCTAGGCCATTCTGGTTAAGCGTTTGGAGCAGCAGAATTGCGAAATATTTGTTGTCTTCTCAACCATTTCTTAGCTTCAAACTCCCATATCTCGCGAGCAGATAGACCAAACCCAAAAATTCCTATTGTGTCTGAAAGTAGAAACTCGCCCGATTACAAAGGTAGGTCTATTTTTTCCCTAGGCCATTCAGGTTAGGCGTTTGGAGCAGCAGAAATGCGAAATATTTGTTGTCTTCTCAACCATTTCTTAGCTTCAAACTCCCATGTCTCTCGAGCAGATAGACCAAACCCAAAAATTCCTATTGCGTCTGAAAGTAGAAACTCGCCCGATTACAACGGTATGTGTATTTTTCCCCTAGGCCATTCTGGTTAAGCGTTTGGAGCAGCAGAATTGCGAAAAATTTGTTGTCTTCTCAACCATTTCTTAGCTTCAAACTCCCATATCTCGCGAGCGGATAGACCAAACCCAAAAATTCCTATTGCGTCTGAAAGTAGAAACTCGCCCGATTACAACGGTATGTCTATTTTTTCCCTGGGCCATTCTGGTTAAGCGTTTGGAGCAGCAGAAGTGCGAAAAATTTGTTGTCTTCTCAACCATTTCTTAGCTTCAAACTCCCATATCTCGCGAGCGGATAGACCAAACCCAAAAATTCCTATTGCGTCTGAAAGTAGAAACTCGCCCGATTACAACGGTATGTGTATTTTTTCCCTGGGCCGTTCTGGTTAGGCGTTTGGAGCAGCAGAAATGCGCAAAATTTGTTGCCTTCTCAACCATTTCTTAGCTTCAAACTCCCATATCTCGCGAACGGATTCACCAAACCCAAAAATTCCGGTTGCGTCTGAAAGTAGAAACTCGCCCGATTACAACGGTATGTGTATTTTTCCCCTAGGCCATTCTGGTTAAGCGTTTGGAGCAGCAGAATTGCGAAATATTTGTTGTCTTCTCAACCATTTCTTAGCTTCAAACTCCCATATCTCGCGAGCGGATAGACCAAACCCAAAAATTCCTATTGCGTCTGAAAGTAGAAACTCGCCGATTACAACGGTATGTCTATTTTTTCCCTGGGCCATTCTGGTTAAGCGTTTGGAGCAGCAGAAGTGCGAAAAATTTGTAGCCTTCGCAACCATTTCTTAGCTTCAAACTCCCATACCTCGCGAACGGATTGACTAAACCCAAAAATTCCTATTGCGTCTGAAAGTAGAAGCTCCCCCGATTACAAAGGTATGTGTATTTCTCCCCTAAGACATTCTGGTTAAGCGTTTGGAGCAGCAGAAGTGCGTAAAATTTGTTGTCTTCTCAACCATTTCTTAGCTTCAAACTCCCATATCTCGCGAACGGATTGACCAAACCCAAAAATTCCTATTGCGTCTGAAAGTAGAAACTCGCCCGATTACAAAGGTAGGTCTATTTTTTCCCTAGGCCATTCAGGTTATGTGTTTGGAGCAGCAGAAGTGCGACAAATTTGTTGTCTTCTAAACCATTGCTTAGATTCAAACTCCCATATCTCGCGAACGGATTGACCAAACCCAAAAATTCCTATTGCGTCTGAAAGTAGAAACTCGCCCGATTACAACGGTATGTGTATTTTTTCCCTAGGCCATTCTGGTTAGGCGTTTGGTGCAGCAGAAGTGCGGAAAAATTGTTGCCTACTCAATCATTTCTTAGCTTCAAAATCCCATATATCGCGCAAGGATTCACCAAACCCAAAAATTCCTATTTCGTTCGAAAGTAGAAACTCTCCCGATTACAACGGTATGTGTATTTTTCCCCTAGGCCATTCTGGTTAAGCGTTTGGAGCAGCAGAATTGCGAAATATTTGTTGTCTTCTCAACCATTTCTTAGCTTCAAACTCCCATATCACGCGAGCGGATAGACCAAACCCAAAAATTCCTATTGCGTTTGAAAGTAGAAACTCGCCCGATTACAACGGTATGTCTATTTTTTCCCTGGGCCATTCTGGTTAAGCGTTTGGAGCAGCAGAAGTGCGAAAAATTTGTTGTCTTCTCAACCATTTCTTAGCTTCAAACTCCCATATCTCGCGAGCGGATAGACCAAACCCAAAAATTCCTATTGCGTCTGAAAGTAGAAACTCGCCCGATTACAACGGTATGTGTATTTTTTCCCTGGGCCATTCTGGTTAGGCGTTTGGAGCAGCAGAAATGCGCAAAATTTGTTGCCTTCTCAACCATTTCTTAGCTTCAAACTCCCATATCTCGCGAACGGATTCACCAAACCCAAAAATTCCGGTTGGGTCTGAAAGTAGAAACTCGCCCGATTACAACGGTATGTGTATTTCTCCCCTAGGCCATTCTGGTTAAGCGTTTGGAGCAGCAGAATTGCGAAAAATTTGTTGTCTTCTCAACCATTTCTTAGCTTCAAACTCCCATATCTCGCGAGCGGATAGACCAAACCCAAAAATTCCTATTGCGTCTGAAAGTAGAAACTCGCCCGATTACAACGGTATGTCTATTTTTTGCCTGGGCCATTCTGGTTAAGCGTTTGGAGCAGCAGAAATGCGAAAAATTTGTAGCCTTCGCAACCATTTCTTAGGTTCAAACTCCCATACCTCGCGAACGGATTGACTAAACCCAAAAATTCCTATTGCGTCTGAAAGTAGAAGCTCCCCCGATTACAAAGGTATGTGTATTTCTCCCCTAAGACATTCTGGTTAAGCGTTTGGAGCAGCAGAATTGCGTAAAATTTGTTGTCTTCTCAACCATTTCTTAGCTTCAAACTCCCATATCTCGCGAACGGATTGACCAAACCCAAAAATTCCTATTGCGTCTGAAAGTAGAAACTCGCCCGATTACAAAGGTAGGTCTATTTTTTCCCTAGGCCATTCAGGTTATGTGTTTGGAGCAGCAGAAGTGCGACAAATTTGTTGTCTTCTAAACCATTTCTTAGATTAAAACTCCCATATCTCGCGAACAGATTGACCAAACCCAAAAATTCCTATTGCGTCTGAAAGTAGAAACTCGCCCGATTACAACGGTATGTGTATTTTTTCCCTAGGACATTCTGGTTATGTGTTTGGAGCAGCAGAAGTGCGACAAATTTGTCGTCTTCTAAACCATTTCTTAGATTCAAACTCCCATATCTCGCGAACGGATTGACCAAACCCAAAAATTCCTATTGCGTCTGAAAGTAGAAACTCGCCCGATTGCAAAGGTATGTGTATTTTTTCCCTGGGCCATTGTGGTTAGGCGTTTGGAGCAGCAGAAATGCGCAAAATTTGTTGCCTTCTCAACCATTTCTTAGCTTCAAACTCCCATATCTCGCGAACGGATTCACCAAACCCAAAAATTCCGGTTCCGTCTGAAAGTAGAAACTCGCCCGATTACAACGGTATGTGTATTTTTCCCCTAGGCCATTCTGGTTAAGCGT
Source organism: Ptiloglossa arizonensis (assembly GCF_051014685.1). Taxonomy (NCBI): domain Eukaryota; kingdom Metazoa; phylum Arthropoda; class Insecta; order Hymenoptera; family Colletidae; genus Ptiloglossa; species Ptiloglossa arizonensis. The sequence continues at coordinate 1,531,720 of NW_027478436.1, read as the reverse complement.
TTGGAGCAGCAGAATTGCGAAATATTTGTTGTCTTCTCAACCATTTCTTAGCTTCAAACTCCCATATCTCGCGAGCGGATAGACCAAACCCAAAAATTCCTATTGCGTCTGAAAGTAGAAACTCGCCCGATTACAACGGTATGTCTATTTTTTCCCTGGGCCATTCTGGTTAAGCGTTTGGAGCAGCAGAAGTGCGAAAAATTTGTAGCCTTCGCAACCATTTCTTAGGTTCAAACTCCCATACCTCGCGAACGGATTGACTAAACCCAAAAATTCCTATTGCGTCTGAAAGTAGAAGCTCCCCCGATGACAAAGGTATGTGTATTTTTCACCTAGGCCATTCTGGTTAAGCGTTTGGAGCAGCAGAATTGCGAAATATTTGTTGTCTTCTCAACCATTTCTTAGCTTCAAACTCCCATATCTCGCGAGCAGATAGACCAAACCCAAAAATTCCTATTGTGTCTGAAAGTGGAAACTCGCCCGATTACAACGGTATGTCTATTTTTTGCCTGGGCCATTCTGGTTAAGCGTTTGGAGCAGCAGAAGTGCGAAAAATTTGTAGCCTTCGCAACCATTTCTTAGGTTCAAACTCCCATACCTCGCGAACGGATTGACTAAACCCAAAAATTCCTATTGCGTCTGAAAGTAGAAGCTCCCCCGATTACAAAGGTATGTGTATTTCTCCCCTAAGACATTCTGGTTAAGCGTTTGGAGCAGCAGAAGTGCGTAAAATTTGTTGTCTTCTCAACCATTTCTTAGCTTCAAACTCCCATATCTCGCGAACGGATTGACCAAACCCAAAAATTCCTATTGCGTCTGAAAGTAGAAACTCGCCCGATTACAAAGGTAGGTCTATTTTTTCCCTAGGCCATTCAGGTTAGGCGTTTGGAGCAGCAGAAATGCGAAATATTTGTTGTCTTCTCAACCATTTCTTAGCTTCAAACTCCCATGTCTCTCGAGCAGATAGACCAAACCCAAAAATTCCTATTGCGTCTGAAAGTAGAAACTCGCCCGATTACAACGGTATGTGTATTTTTCCCCTAGGCCATTCTGGTTAAGCGTTTGGAGCAGCAGAATTGCGAAAAATTTGTTGTCTTCTCAACCATTTCTTAGCTTCAAACTCCCATATCTCGCGAGCGGATAGACCAAACCCAAAAATTCCTATTGCGTCTGAAAGTAGAAACTCGCCCGATTACAACGGTATGTCTATTTTTTCCCTGGGCCATTCTGGTTAAGCGTTTGGAGCAGCAGAAGTGCGAAAAATTTGTTGTCTTCTCAACCATTTCTTAGCTTCAAACTCCCATATCTCGCGAGCGGATAGACCAAACCCAAAAATTCCTATTGCGTCTGAAAGTAGAAACTCGCCCGATTACAACGGTATGTGTATTTTTTCCCTGGGCCATTCTGGTTAGGCGTTTGGAGCAGCAGAAATGCGCAAAATTTGTTGCCTTCTCAACCATTTCTTAGCTTCAAACTCCCATATCTCGCGAACGGATTCACCAAACCCAAAAATTCCGGTTGCGTCTGAAAGTAGAAACTCGCCCGATTACAACGGTATGTGTATTTTTCCCCTAGGCCATTCTGGTTAAGCGTTTGGAGCAGCAGAATTGCGAAATATTTGTTGTCTTCTCAACCATTTCTTAGCTTCAAACTCCCATATCTCGCGAGCGGATAGACCAAACCCAAAAATTCCTATTGCGTCTGAAAGTAGAAACTCGCCCGATTACAACGGTATGTCTATTTTTTCCCTGGGCCATTCTGGTTAAGCGTTTGGAGCAGCAGAAGTGCGAAAAATTTGTAGCCTTCGCAACCATTTCTTAGCTTCAAACTCCCATACCTCGCGAGCGGATTGACTAAACCCAAAAATTCCTATTGCGTCTGAAAGTAGAAGCTCCCCCGATTACAAACGTATGTGTATTTCTCCCCTAAGACATTCTGGTTAAGCGTTTGGAGCAGCAGAAGTGCGTAAAATTTGTTGTCTTCTCAACCATTTCTTAGCTTCAAACTCCCATATCTCGCGAACGGATTGACCAAACCCAAAAATTCCTATTGCGTCTGAAAGTAGAAACTCGCCCGATTACAAAGGTAGGTCTATTTTTTCCCTAGGCCATTCAGGTTATGTGTTTGGAGCAGCAGAAGTGCGACAAATTTGTTGTCTTCTAAACCATTGCTTAGATTCAAACTCCCATATCTCGCGAACGGATTGACCAAAACCCAAAAATTCCTATTGCGTCTGAAAGTAGAAACTCGCCCGATTACAACGGTATGTGTATTTTTTCCCTAGGCCATTCTGGTTAAGCGTTTGGAGCAGCAGAAGTGCGGAAAAATTGTTGCCTACTCAATCATTTCTTAGCTTCAAACTCCCATATCTCGCGAACGGATTGACCAAACCCAAAAATTCCTATTGCGTCTGAAAGTAGAAACTCGCCCGATTACAACGGTATGTGTATTTTTTCCCTGGGCCATTCTGGTTAGGCGTTTGGAGCAGCAGAAATGCGCAAAATGTGTTGCCTTCTCAACCATTTCTTAGCTTCAAACTCCCATATCTCGCGAACGGATTCACCAAACCCAAAAATTCCGGTTGCGTCTGAAAGTAGAAACTCGCCCGATTACAACGGTATGTGTATTTTTCCCCTAGGCCATTCTGGTTAAGCGTTTGGAGCAGCAGAATTGCGAAAAATTTGTTGTCTTCTCAACCATTTCTTAGCTTCAAACTCCCATATCTCGCGAGCGGATAGACCAAACCCAAAAATTCCTATTGCGTTTGAAAGTAGAAACTCGCCCGATTACAACGGTATGTCTATTTTTTCCCTGGGCCATTCTGGTTAAGCGTTTGGAGCAGCAGAAGTGCGAAAAATTTGTTGTCTTCTCAACCATTTCTTAGCTTCAAACTCCCATATCTCGCGAGCGGATAGACCAAACCCAAAAATTCCTATTGCGTCTGAAAGTAGAAACTCGCCCGATTACAACGGTATGTGTATTTTTTCCCTGGGCCATTCTGGTTAGGCGTTTGGAGCAGCAGAAATGCGCAAAATTTGTTGCCTTCTCAACCATTTCTTAGCTTCAAACTCCCATATCTCGCGAACGGATTCACCAAACCCAAAAATTCCGGTTGGGTCTGAAAGTAGAAACTCGCCCGATTACAACGGTATGTGTATTTCTCCCCTAGGCCATTCTGGTTAAGCGTTTGGAGCAGCAGAATTGCGAAAAATTTGTTGTCTTCTCAACCATTTCTTAGCTTCAAACTCCCATATCTCGCGAGCGGATAGACCAAACCCAAAAATTCCTATTGCGTCTGAAAGTAGAAACTCGCCCGATTACAACGGTATGTCTATTTTTTCCCTGGGCCATTCTGGTTAAGCGTTTGGAGCAGCAGAAGTGCGAAAAATTTGTTGTCTTCTCAACCATTTCTTAGCTTCAAACTCCCATATCTCGCGAGCGGATAGACCAAACCCAAAAATTCCTATTGCGTCTGAAAGTAGAAACTCGCCCGATTACAACGGTATGTGTATTTTTTCCCTGGGCCATTCTGGTTAGGCGTTTGGAGCAGCAGAAATGCGCAAAATTTGTTGCCTTCTCAACCATTTCTTAGCTTCAAACTCCCATATCTCGCGAACGGATTCACCAAACCCAAAAATTCCGGTTGCGTCTGAAAGTAGAAACTCGCCCGATTACAACGGTATGTGTATTTTTACCCTAGGCCATTCTGGTTAAGCGTTTGGAGCAGCAGAATTGCGAAATATTTGTTGTCTTCTCAACCATTTCTTAGCTTCAAACTCCCATATCTCGCGAGCGGATAGACCAAACCCAAAAATTCCTATTGCGTCTGAAAGTAGAAACTCGCCCGATTACAACGGTATGTCTATTTTTTCCCTGGGCCATTCTGGTTAAGCGTTTGGAGCAGCAGAAGTGCGTAAAATTTGTTGTCTTCTCAACCATTTCTTTGCTTCAAACTCCCATATCTCGCGAACGGATTGACCAAACCCAAAAATTCCTATTGCGTCTGAAAGTAGAAACTCGCCCGATTACAAAGGTATGTGTATTTTTTCCCTAGGCCATTCTGGTTAAGCGTTTGGAGCAGCAGAAGTGCGGAAAATTTGTTGTCTTCTCAACCATTTCTTAGCTTCAAACTCCCATATATCGCGCAAGGATTCACCAAACCCAAAAATTCCTATTTCGTTCGAAAGCAGAAACTCGCCCGATTACAAAGGTATTTGTATTTTTCCCCTAGACCATTCAGGTTAAGCGTTTGGAGCAGCAGGAATGCGCAAAATTTGTTGCCTTCTCAACTATTTCTTAGCTTCAAACTCCCATATATCGTGCAAGGAATCACCAAACCCAAAAATTCCTATTTCGTTCGAAAGTAGAAACTCTCCCGATTACAACGGTATGTGTATCTTTTCCCTAGGCCATTCGTCTTAAGCGTTTGGAGCAGCAGAAGTGCGAAAAATTTGTAGCCTTCTCAACCATTTCTTAGCTTCAAACTCCCATATCTCGCGAGCGGATAGACCAAACCCAAAAATTCCTATTGCGTCTGAAAGTAGAAACTCGCCCGATTACAACGGTATGTGTATTTTTTCCCTGGGCCATTCTGGTTAGGCGTTTGGAGCAGAAGAAATGCGCAAAATTTGTTGCCTTCTCAACCATTTCTTAGCTTCAAACTCCCATATCTCGCGAACGGATTCACCAAACCCAAAAATTCCGGTTGCGTCTGAAAGTAGATACTCGCCCGATTACAACGGTATGTGTATTTTTCCCCTAGGCCATTCTGGTTAAGCGTTTGGAGCAGCAGAATTGCGAAATATTTGTTGTCTTCTCAACCATTTCTTTGCTTCAAACTCCCATATCTCGCGAGCAGATAGACCAAACCCAAAAATTCCTATTGCGTCTGAAAGTAGAAACTCGCCCGATTACAACGGTATGTCTATTTTTTCCCTGGGCCATTCTGGTTAAGCGTTTGGAGCAGCAGAAGTGCGAAAAATTTGTAGCCTTCGCAACCATTTCTTAGGTTCAAACTCCCATACCTCGCGAACGGATTGACTAAACCCAAAAATTCCTATTGCGTCTGAAAGTAGAAGCTCCCCCGATTACAAAGTTATGTGTATTTCTCCCCTAAGACATTCTGGTTAAGCGTTTGGAGCAGCAGAAGTGCGTAAAATTTGTTGTCTTCTCAACCATTTCTTAGCTTCAAACTCCCATATCTCGCGAACGGATTGACCAAACCCAAAAATTCCTATTGCGTCTGAAAGTAGAAACTCGCCCGATTACAACGGTATGTGTATTTTTTCCCTAGGCCATTCTGGTTAAGCGTTTGGAGCAGCAGAAGTGCGGAAAAATTGTTGCCTACTCAATCATTTCTTAGCTTCAAACTCCCATATCTCGCGAACGGATTGACCAAACCCAAAAATTCCTATTGCGTCTGAAAGTAGAAACTCGCCCGATTACAACGGTATGTGTATTTTTTCCCTGGGCCATTCTGGTTAGGCGTTTGGAGCAGCAGAAATGCGCAAAATTTGTTGCCTTCTCAACCATTTCTTAGATTCAAACTCCCATATCTCGCGAACGGATTCACCAAACCCAAAAATTCCGGTTGCGTCTGAAAGTAGAAACTCGCCCGATTACAACGGTATGTGTATTTTTCCCCTAGGCCATTCTGGTTAAGCGTTTGGAGCAGCAGAATTGCGAAAAATTTGTTGTCTTTTCAACCATTTCTTAGCTTCAAACTCCCATATCTCGCGAGCGGATAGACCAAACCCAAAAATTCCTATTGCGTCTGAAAGTAGAAACTCGCCCGATTACAACGGTATGTGTATTTTTTCCCTAGGCCATTCTGGTTAAGCGTTTGGAGCAGCAGAAGTGCGGAAAAATTGTTGCCTACTCAATCATTTCTTAGCTTCAAACTCCCATATCTCGCGAACGGATTGACCAAACCCAAAAATTCCTATTGCGTCTGAAAGTAGAAACTCGCCCGATTACAACGGTATGTGTATTTTTTCCCTGGGCCATTCTGGTTAGGCGTTTTGAGCAGCAGAAATGCGCAAAATTTGTTGCCTTCTCAACCATTTCTTAGCTTCAAACTACCATATCTCATGAACGGATTCACCAAACCCAAAAATTCCGGTTGCGTCTGAAAGTAGAAACTCGCCCGATTACAATGGTATGTGTATTTTTCCCCTAGGCCATTCTGGTTAAGCGTTTGGAGCAGCAGAATTGCGAAAAATTTGTTGTCTTCTCAACCATTTCTTAGCTTCAAACTCCCATATCTCGCGAGCGGATAGACCAAACTCAAAAATTCCTATTGCGTCTGAAAGTAGAAACTCGCCCGATTACAACGGTATGTCTATTTTTTCCCTGGGCCATTCTGGTTAAGCGTTTGGAGCAGCAGAAGTGCGAAAAATTTGTTGTCTTCTCAACCGTTTCTTAGCTTCAAACTCCCATATCTCGCGAGCGGAAAGACCAAACCCAAAAATTCCTATTGCGTCTGAAAGTAGAAACTCGCCCGATTACAACGGTATTTGTATTTTTTCCCTGGGCCATTCTGGTTAGGCGTTTGGAGCAGCAGAAATGCGCAAAATTTGTTGCCTTCTCAACCATTTCTTAGCTTCAAACTCCCATATCTCGCGAACGGATTCACCAAACCCAAAAATTCCGGTTGCGGCTGAAAGTAGAAACTCGCCCGATTACAACGGTATGTCTATTTTTTCCCTGGGCCATTCTGGTTAAGCGTTTGGAGCAGCAGAATTGCGAAAAATTTGTTGTCTTCTCAACCATTTCTTAGCTTCAAACTCCCATATCTCGCGAGCGGATAGACCAAACTCAAAAATTCCTATTGCGTCTGAAAGTAGAAACTCGCCCGATTACAACGGTATGTGTATTTTTTCCCTGGGCCATTCTGGTTAGGCGTTTTGAGCAGCAGAAATGCGCAAAATTTGTTGCCTTCGCAACCATTTCTTAGGTTCAAACTCCCATACCTCGCGAACGGATTGACCAAACCCAAAAACTCCTATTGCATCTGAAAGTAGGAACTCGCCCGATTACAACGGTATGTGTATTTTTCCCCTAGGCCATTCTGGTTAAGCGTTTGGAGCAGCAGAATTGCGAAATATTTGTTGTCTTCTCAACCATTTCTTAGCTTCAAACTCCCATATCTCGCGAGCGGATAGACCAAACCCAAAAATTCCTATTGCGTCTGAAAGTAGAAACTCGCCCGATTACAACGGTATGTCTATTTTTTCCCTGGGCCATTCTGGTTAAGCGTTTGGAGCAGCAGAAGTGCGAAAAATTTGTAGCCTTCGCAAACATTTCTTAGCTTCAAACTCCCATATCTCGCGAACGGATTGACCAAACCCAAAAATTCCTATTGCGTCTGAAAGTAGAAACTCGCCCGATTACAACGGTATGTGTGTTTTTTCCCTGGGCCATTCTGGTTAGGCGTTTGGAGCAGCAGAAATGCGCAAAATTTGTTGCCTTCTCAACCATTTCTTAGCTTCAAACTCCCATATCTCGCGAACGGATTCACCAAACCCAAAAATTCCGGTTGCGTCTGAAAGTAGAAACTCGCCCGATTACAACGGTATGTGTATTTTTCCCCTAGGCCATTCTGGTTAAGCGTTTGGAGCAGCAGAATTGCGAAAAATTTGTTGTCTTCTCAACCATTTCTTAGCTTCAAACTCCCATATCTCGCGAGCGGATAGACCAAACCCAAAAATTCCTATTGCGTCTGAAAGTAGAAACTCGCCCGATTACAACGGTATGTCTATTTTTTCCCTGGGCCATTCTGGTTAAGCGTTTGGAGCAGCAGAAGTGCGAAAAATTTGTAGCCTTCGCAACCATTTCTTAGGTTCAAACTCCCATACCTCGCGAACGGATTGACTAAACCCAAAAATTCCTATTGCGTCTGAAAGTAGAAGCTCCCCCGATTACAAAGGTATGTGTATTTCTCCCCTAAGACATTCTGGTTAAGCGTTTGGAGCAGCAGAAGTGCGACAAATTTGTTGTCTTCTAAACCATTTCTTAGATTCAAACTCCCATATCTCGCGAACGGATTGACCAAACCCAAAAATTCCTATTGCGTCTGAAAGTAGAAACTCGCCCGATAACAAAGGTAGGTCTATTTTTTCCCTAGGCCATTCTGGTTATGTGTTTGGAGCAGCAGAAGTGCGACAAATTTGTTGTCTTCTAAACCATTTCTTAGATTCAAACTCCCATATCTCGCGAACGGATTGACCAAACCCAAAAATTCCTATTGCGTCTGAAAGTAGAAACTCGCCCGATTACAACGGTATGCGTATTTTTTCCCTAGGCCATTCTGGTTAAGCGTTTGGAGCAGCAGAAGTGCGACAAATTTGTTGTCTTCTAAACCATTTCTTAGATTCAAACTCCCATATCTCGCGAACGGATTGACCAAACCCAAAAATTCCTATTGCGTCTGAAAGTAGAAACTCGCCCGATTACAATGGTATGTGTATTTTTTCCCTGGGCCATTCTGGTTAGGCGTTTGGAGCAGCAGAAATGCGCAAAATTTGTTGCCTACTCAACCATTTCTTAGCTTCAAACTCCCATATCTCGCGATCGGATTAAGCAAACGCAAAAATTCCTATTGCGTCTGAAAGTAGAAACTCGCCCGATTACAACGGTGTGAGTATTTTTTCCCTAGGCCATTCTGGTTAAGCGTTTGGAGCAACAGAATTGCGGAAAATTTGTTGCTACTCAACCATTTCTTAGCTTCAAACTCCCATATCTCGCGAACGGATTGAGCAAACCCAAAAATTCCTATTGCGTCTGAAAGTAGAAACTCGCCCGATTACATCGGTGTGAGTATTTTCTCCCTAGGCCATTCTGGTTAAGCGTTTGGAGCAGCAGAAGTGCGGAAAATTTGTTGCCTACTCAACCATTTCTTAGCTTCAAACTCCCATATCTCGCGAACGGATTGACCAAACCCAAAAATTCCTATTGCGTCTGAAAGTAGAAACTCGCCCGATTACAAAGGTATGTGTATTTTTTCCCTAGGCCATTCTGGTTAAGCGTTTGGAGCAGCAGAATTGCGGAAAATTTGTTGCCTACTCAACCATTTCTTAGCTTCAAACTCCCATATCTCGCGAGCGGATTGACCAAACCCAAAAATTCCTATTGCGTCTGAAAGTAGAAACTCGCCCGATTACAACGGTATGTCTATTTTTTCCCAGGGCCATTCTGGTTAAGCGTTTGGAGCAGCAGAAGTGCGAAAAATTTGTAGCCTTCGCAACCATTTCTTAGCTTCAAACTCCCATACCTCGCGAACGGATTGACTAAACCCAAAAATTCCTATTGCGTCTGAAAGTAGAAACTCGCCCGTTTACAACGGTGTGAGTATTTTTTCCCTAGGCCATTCTGGATAAGCGTTTGGAGCAGCAGAAGTGCGGAAAATGTGTTGCCTACTCAACCATTTCTTAGATGCAAACTCCCATATCTCGCGAACGGATTGACCAAACCCAAAAATTCCTGTTGCGTGTGAATGTAGAATCTCTCCCGATAACAACGGTGTGTGTATTCTTTCCCTGGGCCATTCTGGTTAAGCGTTTGGAGAAGCAGAATTGCGAAAAATTTGTCTTCTCCTGAACCATTTCTTAGCTGCAAACTCCCATATCTCGCGAACGGAATGACCAAACCCAAAAATTCCTGTTGCATCTGAAAGTAGAAACTCGCCCGATTACAAAGGTATGTGTATTTTTCCCCTAGACCATTCTGGTTAAGCGTTTGGAGCAGCAGAAGTGCGACAAATTTGTTGCATACTCAACCATTTCTTATCTTCAAACTCCCATATCTCGCGAACGGATAGACCAAACCCAAAAACTCCTATTGCATCTGAAAGTAGGAACTCGCCCGATTACAACTGTATGTTTATTTTTTCCCTAGGCCATTCTGGTTAAGCGTTTGGAGCAGCAGAATTGCGGAAAATTTGTTGTCTTCTCAACCATTTCTTAGCTTCAAACTCCCATATATCGCGCAAGGATTCACCAAACCCAAAAATTCCTATTTCGTTCGAAAGCAGAAACTCGCCCGATTACAAAGGTATGTGTATTTTTCCCCTAGACCATTCAGGTTAAGCGTTTGGAGCAGCAGGAATGCGCAAAATTTGTTGCCTTCTCAACTATTTCTTAGCTTCAAACTCCCATATATCGCGCAAGGAATCACCAAACCCAAAAATTCCTATTTCGTTCGAAAGTAGAAACTCTCCCGATTACAACGGTATGTGTATCTTTTCCCTAGGCCATTCGTCTTAAGCGTTTGGAGCAGCAGAAGTGCGAAAAATTTGTAGCCTTCTCAACCATTTCTTAGCTTCAAACTCCCATATCTCGCGAACGGATTGACCAAACCCAAAAATTCCTATTGCGTCTGAAAGTAGAAACTCGCCCGATTACAACGGTATGTCTATTTTCTCCCTGGGCCATTATGGTTAAGCGTTTGGAGCAGCAGAAGTGCGAAAAATTTGTAGCCTTCACAACCATTTCTTAGCTTCAAACTCCCATACCTCGCGAACGGATTGACTAAACCCAAAAATTCCTATTGCGTCTGAAAGTAGAAACTCGCCCGTTTACAACGGTGTGAGTATTTTTTCCCTAGGCCATTCTGGATAAGCGTTTGGAGCAGCTGAAGTGCGGAAAATTTGTTGCCTACTCAACCATTTCTTAGCTTCAAACTCCCATATCTCGCGAGTGGATAGACCAAACCCAAAAATTCCTATTGCGTGTGAAAGTAGAAACTCGCCCGATTACAAAGGTAGGTTTATTTTTTCCCTAGGCCATTCAGGTTATGTGTTTGGAGCAGCAGAAGTGCGACAAATTTGTTGTCTTCTAAACCATTTCTTAGATTCAAACTCCCATATCTCGCGAACGGATTGACCAAACCCAAAAATTCCTATTGCGTCTGAAAGTAGAAACTCGCCCGATTACAACGGTATGTGTATTTTTTCCCTAGGCCATTCTGGTTAAGCGTTTGGAGCAGCAGAAGTGCGGAAAAATTGTTGCCTACTCAACCATTTCTTAGCTTCAAACTCCCATATCTCGCGAACGGATTGACCAAACCCAAAAATTCCTATTGCGTCTGAAAGTAGAAACTCGCCCGATTACAACGGTATGTGTATTTTTTCCCTGGGCCATTCTGGTTAGGCGTTTGGAGCAGCAGAAATGCGCAAAATTTGTTGCCTTCTCAACCATTTCTTAGCTTCAAACTCCCATATCTAGCGAACGGATTCACCAAACCCAAAAATTCCGGTTGCGTCTGAAAGTAGAAACTCGCCCGATTACAACACTATGTGTATTTTTCCCCTAGGCCATTCTGGTTAAGCGTTTGGAGCAGCAGAATTGCGAAAAATTTGTTGTCTTCTCAACCATTTCTTAGCTTCAAACTCCCATATCTCGCGAGCGGATAGACCAAACCCAAAAATTCCTATTGCGTCTGAAAGTAGAAACTCGCCCGATTACAACGGTATGTCTATTTTTTCCCTGGGCCATTCTGGTTAAGCGTTTGGAGCAGCAGAAGTGCGAAAAATTTGTAGCCTTCGCAACCATTTCTTAGGTTCAAACTCCCATACCTCGCGAACGGATTGACTAAACCCAAAAATTCCTATTGCGTCTGAAAGTAGAAGCTCCCCCGATTACAAAGGTATGTGTATTTCTCCCCTAAGACATTCTGGTTAAGCGTTTGGAGCAGCAGAAGTGCGTAAAATTTGTTGTCTTCTCAACCATTTCTTAGCTTCAAACTCCCATATCTCGCGAACGGATTGACCAAACCCAAAAATTCTTATTGCGTCTGAAAGTAGAAACTCGCCCGATTACAAAGGTTGGTCTATTTTTTCCCTAGGCCATTCTGGTTATGTGTTTGGAGCAGCAGAAGTGCGACAAATTTGTTGTCTTCTAAACCATTTCTTAGATTCAAACTCCCATATCTCGCGAACGGATTGACCAAACCCAAAAATTCCTATTGCGTCTGAAAGTAGAAACTCGCCCGATTACAACGGTATGCGTATTTTTTCCCTAGGCCATTCTGGTTAAACGTTTGGAGCAGCAGAAGTGCGACAAATTTGTTGTCTTCTAAACCATTTCTTAGATTCAAACTCCCATATCTCGCGAACGGATTGACCAAACCCAAAAATTCCTATTGCGTCTGAAAGTAGAAACTCGCCCGATTACAATGGTATGTGTATTTTTTCCCTGGGCCATTCTGGTTAGGCGTTTGGAGCAGCAGAAATGCGCAAAATTTGTTGCCTTCTCAACCATTTCTTAGGTTCAAACTCCCATATCTCGCGAACGGATTCACCAAACCCAAAAATTCCTATTGCGTCTGAAAGTAGAATCTCGCCCGTTTACAACGGTGTGAGTATTTTTTCCCTAGCCCATTCTGGATAAGCGTTTGGAGCAGCAGAAGTGCGGAAAATTTGTTGCCTACTCAACCATTTCTTAGCTTCAAACTCCCATATCTCGCGATCGGATTAAGCAAACGCAAAAATTCCTATTGCGTCTGAAAGTAGAAACTCGCCCGATTACAACGGTGTGAGTATTTTTTCCCTAGGCCATTCTGGTTAAGCGTTTGGAGCAACAGAATTGCGGAAAATTTGTTGCTACTCAACCATTTCTTAGCTTCAAACTCCCATATCTCGCGAACGGATTGAGCAAACCCAAAAATTCCTATTGCGTCTGAAAGTAGAAACTCGCCCGATTACATCGGTGTGAGTATTTTCTCCCTAGGCCATTCTGGTTAAGCGTTTGGAGCAGCAGAAGTGCGGAAAATTTGTTGCCTACTCAACCATTTCTTAGCTTCAAACTCCCATATCTCGCGAACGGATTGACCAAACCCAAAAATTCCTATTGCGTCTGAAAGTAGAAACTCGCCCGATTACAAAGGTATGTGTATTTTTTCCCTAGGCCATTCTGGTTAAGCGTTTGGAGCAGCAGAATTGCGGAAAATTTGTTGCCTACTCAACCATTTCTTAGCTTCAAACTCCCATATCTCGCGAGCGGATTGACCAAACCCAAAAGTTCCTATTGCTTCTGAAAGCAGAAACCCGCCCGATTACAACGGTATGTCTATTTTTTCCCTGGACCATTCAGGTTAAGCGTTTGGAGCAGCAGAATTGCGAACAATTTGTTGCCTTCTCAACCATTTCTTAGATTCAAACTCCCATATCTCGCGAACGGATTGACGAAACCCAAAAATTCCTGTTGCGTGTGAATGTAGAATCTCTCCCGATCACAACGGTGTGTGTATTCTTTCCCTGGGCCATTCTGGTTAAGCGTTTGGAGCAGCAGAATTGCGAAAAATTTGTCGTCTCCTGAACCATTTCTTAGCTGCAAACTCCCATATCTCGCGCAAGGAATCACCAAACCCAAAAACTCCTATTTCGTTCGAAAGTAGAAACTCTCCCGATTACAACGGTATGTGTATCTTTTCCCTAGGTCATTCGTCTTAAGCGTTTGGAGCAGCAGAAGTGCGAAAAATTTGTAGCCTTCTCAACCATTTCTTAGCTTCAAACTCCCATATCTCGCGAACGGATTGACCAAACCCAAAAATTCCTGTTGCGTCTGAATGTAGAAACTCGCCCGATTACAACGGTATGTCTATTTTTTCCCTGGACCATTCAGGTTAAGCGTTTGGAGCAGCAGAAGTGCGGAAAATTTGTTGCCTACTCAACCATTTCTTAGCTTCAAACTCCCATACCTCGCGAGCGGATTGACCAAACCCAAAAATTCCTATTGCGTCTGAAAGTAGAAACTCGCCCGATTACAACGGTATGCCTATGTTTTCTCTGGGCCACTCTGGTTAAGCGTTCGGAGCAGCAGAAGTGCGAAAAATTTGTGGCCTTCTCAACCATTTCCTAGCTTCAAACTCCCATATCTCGCGAGCGGATTGACCAAACCCAAAAATTCCTATTGCGTCTGAAACTAGAAACTCGCCCGAATACGACGGTATGTCTATTTTCTCCCTAGGCCATTCTGGTTAAGCGTTTGGAGCAGCAGAATTGCGAAAAATTTGTTGTCTCCTGAACCATTTCTTAGCTGCAAACTCCCATATCTCGCGAACGGATTGACCAAACCAAAAATTCCTATGGCGTCTGAAAGTAGAAGCTCCCCCGATTACAAAGGTATGTGTATTTCTCCCCTAAGACATTCTGGTTAAGCGTTTGGAGCAGCAGAAGTGCGACAAATTTGTAGCCTTCGCAACCATTTCTTAGCTTCAAACTCCCATATCTCTCGAACGGATTGACCGATCCCAAAAATTTCTATTGCATCTGAAAGTAGAAACTCGCCTGATTACAACGGTATGTGTATTTTTTCCCTGGGCCATTCTGGTTAGGCGTTTGGAGCAGCAGAAATGCGCAAAATTTGTTGCCTTCTCAACAGTTTCTTAGCTTCAAACTCCCATATATCCCGCAAGGATTCACCAAACCCAAAAATTCCTATTTTGACTGAAAGTAGAAACTCTCCCGATTACAACGGTATGTGTATTTTTCCCCTAGGCCATTCGTGTTAAGCGTTTGGAGCAGCAGAAGTGCGAAAAATTTGTAGCCTTCGCAACCATTTCTTAGCTTCAAACTCCCATATCTCGCGAACGGATTGACCAAACCCAAAATTCCTATTGCGTCTGAAAGTAGAAACTGTCCCGATTACAACGGTATGAGTATTTTTTCTCTAGGCCATTCTGGTTAAGCGTTTGGAGCAGCAGAAGTGCGAAAAAGTTGTTGTCTTCTCAACCATTTCTTAGCTTCAAACTCCCATATATCGCGAACGGATTGGCCAAACCCAAAAATTCCTATTGCGTCAGAAAGTAGAAACTCGCCCGATTACAACGGTATGAGTATTTTTTCCCTAGGCCATTCTGGTTAAGTGTTTGGAGCAGCAGAATTGCGCAAAATTTGTTGCCTACTCAACCATTTCTTAGCTTCAAACTCCCATATCTCGCGAACGGATTGACCAAACCCAAAAATTCCTATTGCGTCTGAAACTAGAAACTCGCCCGAATACGACGGTATGTCTATTTTCTCCCT
The DNA here is from genome assembly GCF_051014685.1 of Ptiloglossa arizonensis. Lineage (NCBI taxonomy): Eukaryota > Metazoa > Arthropoda > Insecta > Hymenoptera > Colletidae > Ptiloglossa > Ptiloglossa arizonensis. The sequence continues at coordinate 1,516,698 of NW_027478436.1, read as the reverse complement.
AGGCCATTCTGGTTAAGCGTTTGGAGCAGCAGAATTGCGAAAAATTTGTTGTCTCCTGAACCATTTCTTAGCTGCAAACTCCCATATCTCGCGAACGGATTGACCAAACCAAAAATTCCTATGGCGTCTGAAAGTAGAAGCTCCCCCGATTACAAAGGTATGTGTATTTCTCCCCTAAGACATTCTGGTTAAGCGTTTGGAGCAGCAGAAGTGCGACAAATTTGTAGCCTTCGCAACCATTTCTTAGCTTCAAACTCCCATATCTCTCGAACGGATTGACCGATCCCAAAAATTTCTATTGCATCTGAAAGTAGAAACTCGCCTGATTACAACGGTATGTGTATTTTTTCCCTGGGCCATTCTGGTTAGGCGTTTGGAGCAGCAGAAATGCGCAAAATTTGTTGCCTTCTCAACAGTTTCTTAGCTTCAAACTCCCATATATCCCGCAAGGATTCACCAAACCCAAAAATTCCTATTTTGACTGAAAGTAGAAACTCTCCCGATTACAACGGTATGTGTATTTTTCCCCTAGGCCATTCGTGTTAAGCGTTTGGAGCAGCAGAAGTGCGAAAAATTTGTTGTCTTCTCAACCATTTCTTAGCTTCAAACTCCCATATCTCGCGAACGGATTGACCAAACCCAAAAATTCCTATTGCGTCTGAAAGTAGAATCTCGCCCGATTACAAAGGTATGTGTATTTTTTCCCTTGGCCATTCTGGTTAAGCGTTTGGAGCAGCAGAAGTGCGGAAAAATTGTTGCCTACTCAACCATTTCTTAGCTTCAAACTCCCATATCTCGCGAACGGATTGACCAAACCCTAAAATTCCTATTGCGTCTGAAAGTAGAAGCTCCCCCGATTACAAAGGTATGTGTATTTTTACCCTAGGCCGTTCTGGTTAAACGTTTGGAGCAGCAGAAGTGCGTAAAATTTGTTGTCTTCTCAACCATTTCTTAGTTTCAAACTCCCATATCTCGCGAAGGGATTGACCAAACCCTAAAATTCCTATTGCGTCTGAAAGTAGAAACTCGCCCGATTACAACGGTATGTGTATTTTTTCATTAGGCCCTTCTGGTTAAGTGTGTGGAGCAGCAGAAGTGCGGAAAATTTGTTGCCTACTCAACCATTTCTTAGCTTCAAACTCCCATATCTCGCGAACGGATTGACCAAACCCAAAAATACCTATTGCGTCTGAAATTAGAAACGCGCCCAATTACAACCATTTGTCTATTTTTTCCCTGGGCCATTCTGGTTTAGCGTTTGGAGCAGCAGAAGTGCGAACAATTTGTTGCCTTCTCAAACATTTCTTAGCTTCAAACTCCCATATCTCGCGAACGGATTGACCAAACCCAAAGTACCTATTGCGTCTGAAAGTAAAAACTCGCCCGATTACAAAGGTATGTGTATTTTTTCCCTGGGCCATTCTGGTTAAGCGTTTGGAGCAGCAGAAGTGCGAACAATTTGTTGCCTTCTCAACCATTTCTTAGATTCAAACTCCCATATCTCGCGAACGGATTGACCAAACCCAAAAATTCCTATTGCGTCTGAAAGTAGAAACTCGCCCGATTACAAAGGTATGTGTATTTTTTCCCTTGGCCATTCTGGTTAAGCGTTTGGAGCAGCAGAAGTGCGGAAAAATTGTTGCCTACTCAACCATTTCTTAGCTTCAAACTCCCATATCTCGCGAACGGATTGACCAAACCCTAAAATTCCTATTGCGTCTGAAAGTAGAAGCTCCCCCGATTACAAAGGTATGTGTATTTTTACCCTAGGCCGTTCTGGTTAAACGTTTGGAGCAGCAGAAGTGCGTAAAATTTGTTGTCTTCTCAACCATTTCTTAGTTTCAAACTCCCATATCTCGCGAAGGGATTGACCAAACTCTAAAATTCCTATTGCGTCTGAAAGTAGAAACTCGCCCGATTACAACGGTATGTGTATTTTTTCATTAGGCCCTTCTGGTTAAGTGTGTGGAGCAGCAGAAGTGCGGAAAATTTGTTGCCTACTCAACCATTTCTTAGCTTCAAACTCCCATATCTCGCGAACGGATTGACCAAACCCAAAAATACCTATTGCGTCTGAAAGTGGAAACCCGCCCGATTACAACGGTGTGTGTATTCTTTCCCTGGGACATTCTGGTTTAGCGTTTGGAGCAGCAGAATTGCGAAAAATTTGTCGTCTCCTGAACCATTTCTTAGCTGCAAACTCCCATATCTCGCGAACGGATTGACCAAACCCAAAAACTCCTATTGCATCTGAAAGTAGGAACTCGCCCGATTACAACGGTATGTGTATTTTTTCCCTAGGCCATTCTGGTTAAGCGTTTGGAGCAGCAGAATTGCGGAAAATTTGTTGTCTTCTCAACCATTTCTTAGCTTCAAACTCCCATATATCGCGCAAGGATTCACCAAACCCAAAAATTCCTATTTCGTTCGAAAGCAGAAACTCGCCCGATTACAAAGGTATGTGTATTTTTCCCCTAGACCATTCAGGTTAAGCGTTTGGAGCAGCAGGAATGCGCAAAATTTGTTGCCTTCTCAACTAATTCTTAGCTTCAAACTCCCATATATCGCGCAAGGAATCACCAAACCCAAAAATTCCTATTTCGTTCGAAAGTAGAAACTCTCCCGATTACAACGGTATGTGTATCTTTTCCCTGGGCCATTCGTCTTAAGCGTTTGGAGCAGCAGAAGTGCGAAAAATTTGTAGCCATCTCAACCATTTCTTAGCTTCAAACTCCCATATCTCGCGAACGGATTGAGCAAACCCAAAAATTCCTATTGCGTCTGAAAGTAGAAGCTCGCCCGATTACAACGGTATGTCTATTTTTTCCCTGGGCCATTCTGGTTAAGCGTTTGGAGCAACAGAATTGCGGAAAATTTGTTGCCTACTCAACCATTTCTTAGCTTCAAACTCCCATATCTCGCGAGCGGATTGACCAAACCCAAAATTCCTATTGCGTCTGAAAGTAGAAACTCGCCCGATTACAACGGTGTGAGCATTTTTTCCCTAGGCCATTCTGGTTAAGCGTTTGGAGCAACAGAATTGCGGAAAATTCGTTGCTACTCAACCATTTCTTAGCTTCAATCTCCCATATCTCGCGAACGGATTGAGCAAACCCAAAAATTCCTATTGTGTCTGAAAGTAGCAACTCGCCCGATTACATCGGTGTGAGTATTTTTTCCCTAGGCCATTCTGGTTAAGCGTTTGGAGCAGCACAAGTGCGGAAAATTTGTTGCCTACTCAACCATTTCTTAGCTTCAAACTCCCATATCTCGCGAACGGATTGACCAAACCCAAAAATTCCTATTGCGTCTGAAAGTAGAAACTCGCCCGATTACAAAGCCATGTGTATTTTTTCCCTAGGCCATTATGGTTAAGCGTTTGGAGCAGCAGAAGTGCGAAAAATTTGTAGTCTTCGCAACCATTTCTTTGCTTCAAACTCCCATATCTCGCGAACGGATTGGCCAAACCCAAAAATTCCTATTGTGTCTGAAAGTAGAAACTCGCCCGATTACAACGGTATGAGTATTTTTTCCCTAGGCCATTCTAGTTAAGTGTTTGGAGCAGCAGAAGTGCCCAAAATTTGTTGCCTACTCAACCATTTCTAAGGTTCAAACTCCCATATCTCGCGAACGGATTGACCAAACCCAAAAATTCCTATTGCGTCTGAAACTAGAAACTCGCCCGATTACAAAGGTATGTCTATTTTCTCCCTAGGCCATTCTGGTTAAGCGTTTGGAACAGCAGAATTGCGAAAAATTTGTTGTCTCCTGAACCATTTCTTAGCTGCAAACTCCCATATCTCGCGAACGGATTGACCAAACCAAAATTCCTATGGCGTCTGAAAGTAGAAGTTCCCCGATTACAAAGGTATGTGTATTTCTACCCTAAGACATTCTGGTTAAGCGTTTGGAGCAGCAGAAGTGCGTAAAATTTGTTGTCTTCTCAACCATTTCTTAGCTTCAAACTCCCATATCTCGCGAACGGATTGACCAAACCCAAAAATTCCTGTTGCGTCTGAAAGTAGAAACTCGCCCGATTACAAAGGTAGGTCTATTTTTTCCCTAGGCCATTCTGGTTAAGCGTTTGGAGCAGCAGAATTGCGGAAAATTTGTTGTCTTCTCAACCATTTCTTAGCTTCAAACTCCCATATATCGCGCAAGGATTCACCAAACCCAAAAATTCCTATTTCGTTCGAAAGCAGAAACTCGCCCGATTACAAAGGTATGTGTATTTTTCCCCTAGACCATTCAGGTTAAGCGTTTGGAGCAGCAGGAATGCGCAAAATTTGTTGCCTTCTCAACTAATTCTTAGCTTCAAACTCCCATATATCGCGCAAGGAATCACCAAACCCAAAAATTCCTATTTCGTTCGAAAGTAGAAACTCTCCCGATTACAACGGTATGTGTATCTTTTCCCTGGGCCATTCGTCTTAAGCGTTTGGAGCAGCAGAAGTGCGAAAAATTTGTAGCCATCTCAACCATTTCTTAGCTTCAAACTCCCATATCTCGCGAACGGATTGAGCAAACCCAAAAATTCCTATTGCGTCTGAAAGTAGAAGCTCGCCCGATTACAACGGTATGTCTATTTTTTCCCTGGGCCATTCTGGTTAAGCGTTTGGAGCAACAGAATTGCGGAAAATTTGTTGCCTACTCAACCATTTCTTAGCTTCAAACTCCCATATCTCGCGAGCGGATTGACCAAACCCAAAATTCCTATTGCGTCTGAAAGTAGAAACTCGCCCGATTACAACGGTGTGAGCATTTTTTCCCTAGGCCATTCTGGTTAAGCGTTTGGAGCAACAGAATTGCGGAAAATTCGTTGCTACTCAACCATTTCTTAGCTTCAATCTCCCATATCTCGCGAACGGATTGAGCAAACCCAAAAATTCCTATTGTGTCTGAAAGTAGCAACTCGCCCGATTACATCGGTGTGAGTATTTTTTCCCTAGGCCATTCTGGTTAAGCGTTTGGAGCAGCAGAAGTGCGGAAAATTTGTTGCCTACTCAACCATTTCTTAGCTTCAAACTCCCATATCTCGCGAACGGATTGACCAAACCCAAAAATTCCTATTGCGTCTGAAAGTAGAAACTCGCCCGATTACAAAGCTATGTGTATTTTTTCCCTAGGCCATTATGGTTAAGCGTTTGGAGCAGCAGAAGTGCGAAAAATTTGTAGTCTTCGCAACCATTTCTTTGCTTCAAACTCCCATATCTCGCGAACGGATTGGCCAAACCCAAAAATTCCTATTGTGTCTGAAAGTAGAAACTCGCCCGATTACAACGGTATGAGTATTTTTTCCCTAGGCCATTCTAGTTAAGTGTTTGGAGCAGCAGAAGTGCCCAAAATTTGTTGCCTACTCAACCATTTCTAAGGTTCAAACTCCCATATCTCGCGAACGGATTGACCAAACCCAAAAATTCCTATTGCGTCTGAAACTAGAAACTCGCCCGATTACAAAGGTATGTCTATTTTCTCCCTAGGCCATTCTGGTTAAGCGTTTGGAACAGCAGAATTGCGAAAAATTTGTTGTCTCCTGAACCATTTCTTAGCTGCAAACTCCCATATCTCGCGAACGGATTGACCAAACCAAAAATTCCTATGGCGTCTGAAAGTAGAAGTTCCCCGATTACAAAGGTATGTGTATTTCTCCCCTAAGACATTCTGGTTAAGCGTTTGGAGCAGCAGAAGTGCGTAAAATTTGTTGTCTTCTCAACCATTTCTTAGCTTCAAACTCCCATATCTCGCGAACGGATTGACCAAACCCAAAAATTCCTGTTGCGTCTGAAAGTAGAAACTCGCCCGATTACAAAGGTAGGTCTATTTTTTCCCTAGGCCATTCTGGTTATGTGTTTGGAGCAGCAGAAGTGCGACAAATTTGTTGTCTTCTAAACCATTTCTTAGATTAAAACTCCCATATCTCGCGAACGGATTGACCAAACCCAAAAATTCCTATTGCGTCTGAAAGTAGAAACTCGCCCGATTACAACGGTATGTGTATTTTTTCCCTGGGCCATTCTGGTTAGGCGTTTGGAGCAGCAGAAATGCGCAAAATTTGTTGCCTTCTCAACCATTTCTTAGCTTCAAACTCCCATATCTCGCGAACGGATACACCAAACCCAAAAATTCCGGTTCCGTCTGAAAGTAGAAACTCGCCCGATTACAACGGTCTGTGTATTTTTCCCCTAGGCCATTCTGGTTAAGCGTTTGGAGCAGCAGAATTGCGAAATATTTGTTGTCTTCTCAACCATTTCTTAGCTTCAAACTCCCATATCTCGCGAGCGGATAGACCAAACCCAAAAATTCCTATTGCGTCTGAAAGTAGAAACTCGCCCGATTACAACGGTATGCCTATTTTTTCCCTGGGCCATTCTGGTTAAGCGTTTGGAGCAGCAGAATTGCGAAAAATTTGTAGCCTCCGCAACCATTTCTTAGGTTCAAACTCCCATACCTCGCGAACGGATTGACTAAACCCAAAAATTCCTCTTGCATCTGAAAGTAGAAGCTCCCCCGATTACAAGGGTATGTGTATTTTTCCCCTAGGCCATTCTGGTTAAGCGTTTGGAGCAGCAGAATTGCGAAATATTTGTTGTCTTCTCAACCATTTCTTAGATTCAAACTCCCATATCTCGCGAGCAGATAGACCAAACCCAAAAATTCCTATTGCGTCTGAAAGTAGAAACTCGCCCGATTACAACGGTATGTCTATTTTTTGCCTGGGCCATTCTGGTTAAGCGTTTGGAGCAGCAGAAGTGCGAAAAATTTGTAGCCTTCGCAACCATTTCTTAGGTTCAAACTCCCATACCTCGCGAACGGATTGACCAAACCCAAAAACTCCTATTGCATCTGAAAGTAGGAACTCGCCCGATTACAACGGTATGTGTATTTTTACCCTAGGCCATTCTGGTTAAGCGTTTGGAGCAGCAGAATTGCGGAAAATTTGTTGTCTTCTCAACCATTTCTTAGCTTCAAACTCCCATATATCGCGCAAGGATTCACCAAACCCAAAAATTCCTATTTCGTTCGAAAGCAGAAACTCGCCCGATTACAAAGGTATGTGTATTTTTCCCCTAGACCATTCAGGTTAAGCGTTTGGAGCAGCAGGAATGCGCAAAATTTGTTGCCTTCTCAAATATTTCTTAGCTTCAAACTCCCATATATCGCGCAAGGAATCACCAAACCCAAAAATTACTATTTCGTTCGAAAGTAGAAACTCGCCCGATTACAACGGTATGTCTATTTTTTCCCTGGGCCATTCTGGTTAAGCGTTTGGAGCAACAGAATTGCGGAAAATTTGTTGCCTACTCAACCATTTCTTAGCTTCAAACTCCCATATCTCGCGAACGGATTGACCAAACCCAAAAATTCCTATTGCGTCTGAAAGTAGAAACTCGCCCGATTACAAAGGTATGTGTATTTTTCCCCTAGGCCATTCTGGTTAAGCGTTTGGAGCAGCAGAAGTGCGAAAAATTTGTAGCCTTCTCAACCATTTCTTAGCTTCAAACTCCCATATCTCGCGAGCGGATTGACCAAACCCAAAATTCCTATTGCGTCTGAAAGTAGAAACTCGCCCGATTACAACGGTGTGAGTATTTTTTCCCTAGGCCATTCTGGTTAAGCGTTTGGAGCAACAGAATTGCGGAAAATTCGTTGCTACTCAACCATTTCTTAGCTTCAATCTCCCATATCTCGCGAACGGATTGAGCAAACCCAAAAATTCCTATTGTGTCTGAAAGTAGCAACTCGCCCGATTGCATCGGTGTGAGTATTTTTTCCCTAGGCCATTCTGGTTAAGCGTTTGGTGCAGCAGAAGTGCGGAAAATTTGTTGCCTACTCAACCATTTCTTAGCTTCAAACTCCCATATCTCGCGAACGGATTGACCAAACCCAAAAATTCCTATTGCGTCTGAAAGTAGAAACTCGCCCGATTACAAAGCTATGTGTATTTTTTCCCTAGGCCATTATGGTTAAGCGTTTGGAGCAGCAGAAGTGCGAAAAATTTGTAGTCTTCGCAACCATTTCTTTGCTTCAAACTCCCATATCTCGCGAACGGATTGGCCAAACCCAAAAATTCCTATTGCGTCTGAAAGTAGAAACTCGCCCGATTACAACGGTATGTCTATTTTCTCCCTAGGCTATTCTGGTTAAGCGTTTGGAACAGCAGAATTGCGAAAAATTTGTTGTCTCCTGAACCATTTCTTAGCTGCAAACTCCCATATCTCGCGAACGGATTGACCAAACCAAAAATTCCTATGGCGTCTGAAAGTAGAAGTTCCCCGATTACAAAGGTATGTGTATTTCTCCCCTAAGACATTCTGGTTAAGCGTTTGGAGCAGCAGAAGTGCGTAAAATTTGTTGTGTTCTCAACCATTTCTTAGCTTCAAACTCCCATATCTCGCGAACGGATTGACCAAACCCCAAAATTCCTATTGCGTCTGAAAGTAGAAACTCGCCCGATTACAAAGGTAGGTCTATTTTTTCCCTAGGCCATTCTGGTTATGTGTTTGGAGCAGCAGAAGTGCGACAAATTTGTTGCCTACTCAACCATTTCTAAGGTTCAAACTCCCATATCTCGCGAACGGATTGACCAAACCCAAAAATTCCTATTGCGTCTGAAACTAGAAACTCGCCCGATTACAAAGGTATGTCTATTTTCTCCCTAGGCTATTCTGGTTAAGCGTTTGGAACAGCAGAATTGCGAAAAATTTGTTGTCTCCTGAACCATTTCTTAGCTGCAAACTCCCATATCTCGCGAACGGATTGACCAAACCAAAAATTCCTATGGCGTCTGAAAGTAGAAGTTCCCCGATTACAAAGGTATGTGTATTTCTCCCCTAAGACATTCTGGTTAAGCGTTTGGAGCAGCAGAAGTGCGTAAAATTTGTTGTGTTCTCAACCATTTCTTAGCTTCAAACTCCCATATCTCGCGAACGGATTGACCAAACCCAAAAATTCCTATTGCGTCTGAAAGTAGAAACTCGCCCGATTACAAAGCTATGTGTATTTTTTCCCTAGGCCATTATGGTTAAGCGTTTGGAGCAGCAGAAGTGCGAAAAATTTGTAGTCTTCGCAACCATTTCTTTGCTTCAAACTCCCATATCTCGCGAACGGATTGGCCAAACCCAAAAATTCCTATTGCGTCTGAAAGTAGAAACTCGCCCGATTACAACGGTATGAGTATTTTTTCACTAGGCCATTCTAGTTAAGTGTTTGGAGCAGCAGAAGTGCCCAAAATTTGTTGCCTACTCAACCATTTCTAAGGTTCAAACTCCCATATCTCGCGAACGGATTGACCAAACCCAAAAATTCCTATTGCGTCTGAAACTAGAAACTCGCCCGATTACAAAGGTATGTCTATTTTCTCCCTAGGCTATTCTGGTTAAGCGTTTGGAACAGCAGAATTGCGAAAAATTTGTTGTCTCCTGAACCATTTCTTAGCTGCAAACTCCCATATCTCGCGAACGGATTGACCAAACCAAAAATTCCTATGGCGTCTGAAAGTAGAAGTTCCCCGATTACAAAGGTATGTGTATTTCTCCCCTAAGACATTCTGGTTAAGCGTTTGGAGCAGCAGAAGTGCGTAAAATTTGTTGTGTTCTCAACCATTTCTTAGCTTCAAACTCCCATATCTCGCGAACGGATTGACCAAACCCAAAAATTCCTGTTGCGTCTGAAAGTAGAAACTCGCCCGATTACAAAGGTAGGTCTATTTTTTCCCTAGGCCATTCTGGTTATGTGTTTGGAGCAGCAGAAGTGCGACAAATTTGTTGTCTTCTAAACCATTTCTTAGATTAAAACTCCCATATCTCGCGAACGGATTGACCAAACCCAAAAATTTCTATTGCGTCTGAAAGTAGAAACTCGCCCGATTACAACGGTATGTGTATTTTTTCCCTGGGCAATTCTGGTTAGGCGTTTGGAGCAGCAGAAATGCGCAAAATTTGTTGCCTTCTCAACCATTTCTTAGCTTCAAACTCCCATATCTCGCGAACGGATACACCAAACCCAAAAATTCCGGTTCCGTCTGAAAGTAGAAACTCGCCCGATTACAACGGTATGTGTATTTTTCCCCTAGGCCATTCAGGTTAAGCGTTTGGAGCAGCAGGAATGCGCAAAATTTGTTGCCTTCTCAAATATTTCTTAGCTTCAAACTCCCATATATCGCGCAAGGAATCACCAAACCCAAAAATTCCTATTTCGTTCGAAAGTAGAAACTCGCCCGATTACAACGGTATGTCTATTTTTTCCCTGGGCCATTCTGGTTAAGCGTTTGGAGCAGCAGAATTGCGGAAAATGTGTAGCCTCCGCAACCATTTCTTAGGTTCAAACTCCCATACCTCGCGAACGGATTGACTAAACCCAAAAATTCCTATTGCGTCTGAAAGTAGAAGCTCCCCCGATTACAAAGGTATGTGTATTTTTCCCCTAGGCCATTCTGGTTAAGCGTTTGGAGCAGCAGAATTGCGAAATATTTGTTGTCTTCTCAACCATTTCTTAGCTTCAAACTCCCATATCTCGCGAGCAGATAGACCAAACCCAAAAATTCCTATTGCGTCTGAAAGTAGAAACTCGCCCGATTACAACGGTATGTCTATTTTTTGCCTGGGCCATTCTGGTTAAGCGTTTGGAGCAGCAGAAGTGCGAAAAATTTGTAGCCTTCGCAACCATTTCTTAGGTTCAAACACCCATACCTCGCGAACGGATTGACCAAACCCAAAAACTCCTATTGCATCTGAAAGTAGGAACTCGCCCGATTACAACGGTATGTGTATTTTTCCCCTAGACCATTCAGGTTAAGCGTTTGGAGCAGCAGGAATGCGCAAAATTTGTTGCCTTCTCAAATATTTCTTAGCTTCAAACTCCCATATATCGCGCAAGGAATCACCAAACCCAAAAATTCCTATTTCGTTCGAAAGTAGAAACTCGCCCGATTACAACGGTATGTCTATTTTTTCCCTGGGCCATTCTGGTTAAGCGTTTGGAGCAGCAGAATTGCGGAAAATTTGTTGCTACTCAACCATTTCTTAGCTTCAAACTCCCATATCTCGCGAACGGACTGAGCAAACCCAAAAATTCCTATTGCGTCTGAAAGTAGAAACTCGCCCGATTACATCGGTGTGAGTATTTTTTCCCTAGGCCATTCTGGTTAAGCGTTTGGAGCAGCAGAAGTGCGGAAAATTTGTTGCCTACTCAACCATTTCTTAGCTTCAAACTCCCATATCTCGCGAACGGATTGACCAAACCCAAAAATTCCTATTGCGTCTGAAAGTAGAAACTCGCCCGATTACAAAGGTATGTGTATTTTTTCCCTAGGCCATTATGGTTAAGCGTTTGGAGCAGCAGAAGTGCGAAAAATTTGTAGTCTTCGCAACCATTTATTTGCTTCAAACTCCCATATCTCGCGAACGGATTGGCCAAACCCAAAAATTCCTATTGCGTCTGAAAGTAGAAGCTCCCCCGATTACAACGGTATGTGTATTTTTTCCCTAGGCCATTCTGGTTAAGCGTTTGGAGCAGCAGAAGTGCGGAAAAATTGTTGCCTACTCAACCATTTCTTAGCTTCAAACTCCCATATCTCGCGAACGGATTGACCAAACCCAAAAATTCCTATTGCGTCTGAAAGTAGAAACTCGCCCGATTACAACGGTATGTGTATTTTTTCCCTGGGCCATTCTGGTTAGGCGTTTGGAGCAGCAGAAATGCGCAAAATTTGTTGTCTTCTAAACCATTTCTTAGATTCAAACTCCCATACCTCGCGAACGGATTGACCAAACCCAAAAATTCCTATTGCGTCTGAAAGTAGAAACTCGCCCGATTACAACGGTATGTGTATTTTTTCCCTAGGCCATTCTGGTTAAGCGTTTGGAGCAGCAGAAGTGCGGAAAAATTGTTGCCTACTCAACCATTTCTTAGCTTCAAACTCCCATATCTCGCGAACGGATTGACCAAACCCAAAAATTCCTATTGCGTCTGAAAGTAGAAACTCGCCCGATTACAACGGTATGTGTATTTTTTCCCTGGGCCATTCTGGTTAGGCGTTTGGAGCAGCAGAAATGCGCAAAATTTGTTGCCTTCTCAACCATTTCTTAGCTTCAAACTCCCATATCTCGCGAACGGATTCACCAAACCCAAAAATTCTGGTTCCGTCTGAAAGTAGAAACTCGCCCGATTACAACGGTATGTGTATTTTTCCCCAAGGCCATTCTGGTTAAGCGTTTGGAGCAGCAGAATTGCGAAATATTTGTTGTCTTCTCAACCATTTCTTAGCTTCAAACTCCCATATCTCGCGAGCGGATAGACCAAACCCAAAAATTCCTATTGCGTCTGAAAGTAGAAACTCGCCCGATTACAACGGTATGTCTATTTTTCCCCTGGGCCATTCTGGTTAAGCGTTTGGAGCAGCAGAAGTGCGAAAAATTTGTAGCCTTCGCAACCATTTCTTAGGTTCAAACTCCCATACCTCGCGAACGGATTGACCAAACCCAAAAACTCCTATTGCATCTGAAAGTAGGAACTCGCCCGATTACAACGGTATGTGTATTTTTACCCTAGGCCATTCTGGTTAAGCGTTTGGAGCAGCAGAATTGCGGAAAATTTGTTGTCTTCTCAACCATTTCTTAGCTTCAAACTCCCATATATCGCGCAAGGATTCACCAAACCCAAAAATTCCTATTTCGTTCGAAAGCAGAAACTCGCCCGATTACAAAGGTATGTGTATTTTTCCCCTAGACCATTCAGGTTAAGCGTTTGGAGCAGCAGGAATGCGCAAAATTTGTTGCCTTCTCAAATATTTCTTAGCTTCAAACTCCCATATATCGCGCAAGGAATCACCAAACCCAAAAATTCCTATTTCGTTCGAAAGTAGAAACTCGCCCGATTACAACGGTATGTCTATTTTTTCCCTGGGCCATTCTGGTTAAGCGTTTGGAGCAACAGAATTGCGGAAAATTTGTTGCCTACTCAACCATTTCTTAGCTTCAAACTCCCATATCTCGCGAACGGATTGACCAAACCCAAAAATTCCTATTGCGTCTGAAAGTAGAAACTCGCCCGATTACAAAGGTATGTGTATTTTTCCCCTAGGCCATTCTGGTTAAGCGTTTGGAGCAGCAGAAGTGCGAAAAATTTGTAGCCTTCTCAACCATTTCTTAGCTTCAAACTCCCATATCTCGCGAGCGGATTGACCAAACCCAAAATTACTATTGCGTCTGAAAGTAGAAACTCGCCCGATTACAACGGTGTGAGTATTTTTTCCCTAGGCCATTCTGGTTAAGCGTTTGGAGCAACAGAATTGCGGAAAATTTGTTGCTACTCAACCATTTCTTAGCTTCAAACTCCCATATCTCGCGAACGGACTGAGCAAACCCAAAAATTCCTATTGCGTCTGAAAGTAGAAACTCGCCCGATTACATCGGTGTGAGTATTTTTTCCCTAGGCCATTCTGGTTAAGCGTTTGGAGCAGCAGAAGTGCGGAAAATTTGTTGCCTACTCAACCATTTCTTAGCTTCAAACTCCCATATCTCGCGAACGGATTGAACAAACCCAAAAATTCCTATTGCGTCTGAAAGTAGAAACTCGCCCGATTACAAAGGTATGTGTATTTTTTCCCTAGGCCATTATGGTTAAGCGTTTGGAGCAGCAGAAGTGCGAAAAATTTGTAGTCTTCGCAACCATTTATTTGCTTCAAACTCCCATATCTCGCGAACGGATTGGCCAAACCCAAAAATTCCTATTGCGTCTGAAAGTAGAAGCTCCCCCGATTACAAAGGTATGTGTATTTCTCCCCTAAGGCATTCTGGTTAAGCGTTTGGAGCAGCAGAAGTGCGTAAAATTTGTTGTCCTCTCAACCATTTCTTAGATTAAAACTCCCATATCTCGCGAACGGATTGACCAAACCCAAAAATTCCTATTGCGTCTGAAAGTAGAAACTCGCCCGATTACAACGGTATGTGTATTTTCTCCCTAGGCCATTCTGGTTATGTGTTTGGAGCAGCAGAAGTGCGACAAATTTGTTGTCTTCTAAACCATTTCTTAGATTCAAACTCCCATATCTCGCGAACGGATTGACCAAACCCAAAAATTCCTATTGCGTCTGAAAGTAGAAACTCGCCCGATTACAACGGTATGTGTATTTTTTCCCTAGGCCATTCTGGTTAAGCGTTTGGAGCAGCAGAAGTGCGGAAAAATTGTTGCCTACTCAACCATTTCTTAGCTTCAAACTCCCATATCTCGCGAACGGATTGACCAAACCCAAAAATTCCTATTGCGTCTGAAAGTAGAAACTCGCCCGATTACAACGGTATGTGTATTTTTTCCCTGGGCCATTCTGGTTAGGCGTTTGGAGCAGCAGAAATGCGCAAAATTTGTTGCCTTCTCAACCATTTCTTAGCTTCAAACTCCCATATCTCGCGAACGGATTCACCAAACCCAAAAATTCTGGTTCCGTCTGAAAGTAGAAACTCGCCCGATTACAACGGTATGTGTATTTTTCCCCTAGGCCATTCTGGTTAAGCGTTTGGAGCAGCAGAATTGCGAAATATTTGTTGTCTTCTCAACCATTTCTTAGCTTCAAACTCCCATATCTCGCGAGCGGATAGACCAAACCCAAAAATTCCTATTGCGTCTGAAAGTAGAAACTCGCCCGATTACAACGGTATGTCTATTTTTCCCCTGGGCCATTCTGGTTAAGCGTTTGGAGCAGCAGAAGTGCGAAAAATTTGTAGCCTTCGCAACCATTTCTTAGGTTCAAACTCCCATACCTCGCGAACGGATTGACTAAACCCAAAAATTCCTATTGCGTCTGAAAGTAGAAGCTCCCCCGATTACAAAGGTATGTGTATTTCTCCCCTAAGGCATTCTGGTTAAGCGTTTGGAGCAGCAGAAGTGCGTAAAATTTGTTGTCTTCTCAACCATTTCTTAGCTTCAAACTCCCATATCTCGCGAGCAGATAGACCAAACCCAAAAATTCCTATTGTGTCTGAAAGTGGAAACTCGCCCGATTACAACGGTATGTCTATTTTTTGCCTGGGCCATTCTGGTTAAGCGTTTGGAGCAGCAGAAATGCGAAAAATTTGTAGCCTTCGCAACCATTTCTTAGGTTCAAACTCCCATACCTCGCGAACGGATTGACTAAACCCAAAAATTCCTATTGCGTCTGAAAGTAGAAGCTCCCCCGATTACAAAGGTATGTGTATTTCTCCCCTAAGACATTCTGGTTAAGCGTTTGGAGCAGCAGAATTGCGTAAAATTTGTTGTCTTCTCAACCATTTCTTAGCTTCAAACTCCCATATCTCGCGAACGGATTGACCAAACCCAAAAATTCCTATTGCGTCTGAAAGTAGAAACTCGCCCGATTACAAAGGTAGGTCTATTTTTTCCCTAGACCATTCAGGTTATGTGTTTGGAGCAGCAGAAGTGCGACAAATTTGTTGTCTTCTAAACCATTTCTTAGATTAAAACTCCCATATCTCGCGAACAGATTGACCAAACCCAAAAATTCCTATTGCGTCTGAAAGTAGAAACTCGCCCGATTACAACGGTATGTGTATTTTTTCCCTAGGACATTCTGGTTATGTGTTTGGAGCAGCAGAAGTGCGACAAATTTGTCATCTTCTAAACCATTTCTTAGATTCAAACTCCCATATCTCGCGAACGGATTGACCAAACCCAAAAATTCCTATTGCGTCTGAAAGTAGAAACTCGCCCGATTGCAACGGTATGTGTATTTTTTCCCTGGGCCATTCTGGTTAGGCGTTTGGAGCAGCAGAAATGCGCAAAATTTGTTGCCTTCTCAACCATTTCTTAGCTTCAAACTCCCATATCTCGCGAACGGATTCACCAAACCCAAAAATTCCGGTTCCGTCTGAAAGTAGAAACTCGCCCGATTACAACGGTATGTGTATTTTTCCCCTAGGCCATTCTGGTTAAGCGTTTGGAGCAGCAGAATTGCGAAATATTTGTTGTCTTCTCAACCATTTCTTAGCTTCAAACTCCCATATCTCGCGAGCGGATAGACCAAACCCAAAAATTCCTATTGCGTCTGAAAGTAGAAACTCGCCCGATTACAACGGTATGTCTATTTTTTCCCTGGGCCATTCTGGTTAAGCGTTTGGAGCAGCAGAAGTGCGAAAAATTTGTAGCCTTCGCAACCATTTCTTAGGTTCAAACTCCCATACCTCGCGAACGGATTGACTAAACCCAAAAATTCCTATTGCGTCTGAAAGTAGAAGCTCCCCCGATGACAAAGGTATGTGTATTTTTCACCTAGGCCATTCTGGTTAAGCGTTTGGAGCAGCAGAATTGCGAAATATTTGTTGTCTTCTCAACCATTTCTTAGCTTCAAACTCCCATATCTCGCGAGCAGATAGACCAAACCCAAAAATTCCTATTGTGTCTGAAAGTAGAAACTCGCCCGATTACAAAGGTAGGTCTATTTTTTCCCTAGGCCATTCAGGTTAGGCGTTTGGAGCAGCAGAAATGCGAAATATTTGTTGTCTTCTCAACCATTTCTTAGCTTCAAACTCCCATGTCTCTCGAGCAGATAGACCAAACCCAAAAATTCCTATTGCGTCTGAAAGTAGAAACTCGCCCGATTACAACGGTATGTGTATTTTTCCCCTAGGCCATTCTGGTTAAGCGTTTGGAGCAGCAGAATTGCGAAAAATTTGTTGTCTTCTCAACCATTTCTTAGCTTCAAACTCCCATATCTCGCGAGCGGATAGACCAAACCCAAAAATTCCTATTGCGTCTGAAAGTAGAAACTCGCCCGATTACAACGGTATGTGTATTTTTTCCCTAGGCCATTCTGGTTAAGCGTTTGGAGCAGCAGAAGTGCGGAAAAATTGTTGCCTACTCAACCATTTCTTAGCTTCAAACTCCCATATCTCGCGAACGGATTGACCAAACCCAAAAATTCCTATTGCGTCTGAAAGTAGAAACTCGCCCGATTACAACGGTATGTGTATTTTTTCCCTGGGCCATTCTGGTTAGGCGTTTGGAGCAGCAGAAATGCGCAAAATTTGTTGCCTTCTCAACCATTTCTTAGCTTCAAACTCCCATATCTCGCGAACGGATTCACCAAACCCAAAAATTCTGGTTCCGTCTGAAAGTAGAAACTCGCCCGATTACAACGGTATGTGTATTTTTCCCCTAGGCCATTCTGGTTAAGCGTTTGGAGCAGCAGAATTGCGAAATATTTGTTGTCTTCTCAACCATTTCTTAGCTTCAAACTCCCATATCTCGCGAGCGGATAGACCAAACCCAAAAATTCCTATTGCGTCTGAAAGTAGAAACTCGCCCGATTACAACGGTATGTCTATTTTTCCCCTGGGCCATTCTGGTTAAGCGTTTGGAGCAGCAGAAGTGCGAAAAATTTGTAGCCTTCGCAACCATTTCTTAGGTTCAAACTCCCATACCTCGCGAACGGATTGACTAAACCCAAAAATTCCTATTGCGTCTGAAAGTAGAAGCTCCCCCGATTACAAAGGTATGTGTATTTCTCCCCTAAGGCATTCTGGTTAAGCGTTTGGAGCAGCAGAAGTGCGTAAAATTTGTTGTCTTCTCAACCATTTCTTAGCTTCAAACTCCCATATCTCGCGAGCGGATAGACCAAACCCAAAAATTCCTATTGCGTCTGAAAGTAGAAACTCGCCCGATTACAACGGTATGTCTATTTTTTCCCTGGGCCATTCTGGTTAAGCGTTTGGAGCAGCAGAAGTGCGAAAAATTTGTAGCCTTCGCAACCATTTCTTAGGTTCAAACTCCCATACCTCGCGAACGGATTGACTAAACCCAAAAATTCCTATTGCGTCTGAAAGTAGAAGCTCCCCCGATTACAAAGGTATGTGTATTTCTCCCCTAAGACATTCTGGTTAAGCGTTTGGAGCAGCAGAATTGCGTAAAATTTGTTGTCTTCTCAACCATTTCTTAGCTTCAAACTCCCATATCTCGCGAACGGATTGACCAAACCCAAAAATTCCTATTGCGTCTGAAAGTAGAAACTCGCCCGATTACAAAGGTAGGTCTATTTTTTCCCTAGACCATTCAGGTTATGTGTTTGGAGCAGCAGAAGTGCGACAAATTTGTTGTCTTCTAAACCATTTCTTAGATTAAAACTCCCATATCTCGCGAACAGATTGACCAAACCCAAAAATTCCTATTGCGTCTGAAAGTAGAAACTCGCCCGATTACAACGGTATGTGTATTTTTTCCCTAGGACATTCTGGTTATGTGTTTGGAGCAGCAGAAGTGCGACAAATTTGTCATCTTCTAAACCATTTCTTAGATTCAAACTCCCATATCTCGCGAACGGATTGACCAAACCCAAAAATTCCTATTGCGTCTGAAAGTAGAAACTCGCCCGATTGCAACGGTATGTGTATTTTTTCCCTGGGCCATTCTGGTTAGGCGTTTGGAGCAGCAGAAATGCGCAAAATTTGTTGCCTTCTCAACCATTTCTTAGCTTCAAACTCCCATATCTCGCGAACGGATTCACCAAACCCAAAAATTCCGGTTCCGTCTGAAAGTAGAAACTCGCCCGATTACAACGGTATGTGTATTTTTCCCCTAGGCCATTCTGGTTAAGCGTTTGGAGCAGCAGAATTGCGAAATATTTGTTGTCTTCTCAACCATTTCTTAGCTTCAAACTCCCATATCTCGCGAGCGGATAGACCAAACCCAAAAATTCCTATTGCGTCTGAAAGTAGAAACTCGCCCGATTACAACGGTATGTCTATTTTTTCCCTGGGCCATTCTGGTTAAGCGTTTGGAGCAGCAGAAGTGCGAAAAATTTGTAGCCTTCGCAACCATTTCTTAGGTTCAAACTCCCATACCTCGCGAACGGATTGACTAAACCCAAAAATTCCTATTGCGTCTGAAAGTAGAAGCTCCCCCGATGACAAAGGTATGTGTATTTTTCACCTAGGCCATTCTGGTTAAGCGTTTGGAGCAGCAGAATTGCGAAATATTTGTTGTCTTCTCAACCATTTCTTAGCTTCAAACTCCCATATCTCGCGAGCAGATAGACCAAACCCAAAAATTCCTATTGTGTCTGAAAGTAGAAACTCGCCCGATTACAAAGGTAGGTCTATTTTTTCCCTAGGCCATTCAGGTTAGGCGTTTGGAGCAGCAGAAATGCGAAATATTTGTTGTCTTCTCAACCATTTCTTAGCTTCAAACTCCCATGTCTCTCGAGCAGATAGACCAAACCCAAAAATTCCTATTGCGTCTGAAAGTAGAAACTCGCCCGATTACAACGGTATGTGTATTTTTCCCCTAGGCCATTCTGGTTAAGCGTTTGGAGCAGCAGAATTGCGAAAAATTTGTTGTCTTCTCAACCATTTCTTAGCTTCAAACTCCCATATCTCGCGAGCGGATAGACCAAACCCAAAAATTCCTATTGCGTCTGAAAGTAGAAACTCGCCCGATTACAACGGTATGTGTATTTTTTCCCTAGGCCATTCTGGTTAAGCGTTTGGAGCAGCAGAAGTGCGGAAAAATTGTTGCCTACTCAACCATTTCTTAGCTTCAAACTCCCATATCTCGCGAACGGATTGACCAAACCCAAAAATTCCTATTGCGTCTGAAAGTAGAAACTCGCCCGATTACAACGGTATGTGTATTTTTTCCCTGGGCCATTCTGGTTAGGCGTTTGGAGCAGCAGAAATGCGCAAAATTTGTTGCCTTCTCAACCATTTCTTAGCTTCAAACTCCCATATCTCGCGAACGGATTCACCAAACCCAAAAATTCTGGTTCCGTCTGAAAGTAGAAACTCGCCCGATTACAACGGTATGTGTATTTTTCCCCTAGGCCATTCTGGTTAAGCGTTTGGAGCAGCAGAATTGCGAAATATTTGTTGTCTTCTCAACCATTTCTTAGCTTCAAACTCCCATATCTCGCGAGCGGATAGACCAAACCCAAAAATTCCTATTGCGTCTGAAAGTAGAAACTCGCCCGATTACAACGGTATGTCTATTTTTCCCCTGGGCCATTCTGGTTAAGCGTTTGGAGCAGCAGAAGTGCGAAAAATTTGTAGCCTTCGCAACCATTTCTTAGGTTCAAACTCCCATACCTCGCGAACGGATTGACTAAACCCAAAAATTCCTATTGCGTCTGAAAGTAGAAGCTCCCCCGATTACAAAGGTATGTGTATTTCTCCCCTAAGGCATTCTGGTTAAGCGTTTGGAGCAGCAGAAGTGCGTAAAATTTGTTGTCTTCTCAACCATTTCTTAGCTTCAAACTCCCATATCTCGCGAGCAGATAGACCAAACCCAAAAATTCCTATTGTGTCTGAAAGTGGAAACTCGCCCGATTACAACGGTATGTCTATTTTTTGCCTGGGCCATTCTGGTTAAGCGTTTGGAGCAGCAGAAATGCGAAAAATTTGTAGCCTTCGCAACCATTTCTTAGGTTCAAACTCCCATACCTCGCGAACGGATTGACTAAACCCAAAAATTCCTATTGCGTCTGAAAGTAGAAGCTCCCCCGATTACAAAGGTATGTGTATTTCTCCCCTAAGACATTCTGGTTAAGCGTTTGGAGCAGCAGAATTGCGTAAAATTTGTTGTCTTCTCAACCATTTCTTAGCTTCAAACTCCCATATCTCGCGAACGGATTGACCAAACCCAAAAATTCCTATTGCGTCTGAAAGTAGAAACTCGCCCGATTACAAAGGTAGGTCTATTTTTTCCCTAGACCATTCAGGTTATGTGTTTGGAGCAGCAGAAGTGCGACAAATTTGTTGTCTTCTAAACCATTTCTTAGATTAAAACTCCCATATCTCGCGAACAGATTGACCAAACCCAAAAATTCCTATTGCGTCTGAAAGTAGAAACTCGCCCGATTACAACGGTATGTGTATTTTTTCCCTAGGACATTCTGGTTATGTGTTTGGAGCAGCAGAAGTGCGACAAATTTGTCATCTTCTAAACCATTTCTTAGATTCAAACTCCCATATCTCGCGAACGGATTGACCAAACCCAAAAATTCCTATTGCGTCTGAAAGTAGAAACTCGCCCGATTGCAACGGTATGTGTATTTTTTCCCTGGGCCATTCTGGTTAGGCGTTTGGAGCAGCAGAAATGCGCAAAATTTGTTGCCTTCTCAACCATTTCTTAGCTTCAAACTCCCATATCTCGCGAACGGATTCACCAAACCCAAAAATTCCGGTTCCGTCTGAAAGTAGAAACTCGCCCGATTACAACGGTATGTGTATTTTTCCCCTAGGCCATTCTGGTTAAGCGTTTGGAGCAGCAGAATTGCGAAATATTTGTTGTCTTCTCAACCATTTCTTAGCTTCAAACTCCCATATCTCGCGAGCGGATAGACCAAACCCAAAAATTCCTATTGCGTCTGAAAGTAGAAACTCGCCCGATTACAACGGTATGTCTATTTTTTCCCTGGGCCATTCTGGTTAAGCGTTTGGAGCAGCAGAAGTGCGAAAAATTTGTAGCCTTCGCAACCATTTCTTAGGTTCAAACTCCCATACCTCGCGAACGGATTGACTAAACCCAAAAATTCCTATTGCGTCTGAACGTAGAAGCTCCCCCGATGACAAAGGTATGTGTATTTTTCACCTAGGCCATTCTGGTTAAGCGTTTGGAGCAGCAGAATTGCGAAATATTTGTTGTCTTCTCAACCATTTCTTAGCTTCAAACTCCCATATCTCGCGAGCAGATAGACCAAACCCAAAAATTCCTATTGTGTCTGAAAGTAGAAACTCGCCCGATTACAAAGGTAGGTCTATTTTTTCCCTAGGCCATTCAGGTTAGGCGTTTGGAGCAGCAGAAATGCGAAATATTTGTTGTCTTCTCAACCATTTCTTAGCTTCAAACTCCCATGTCTCTCGAGCAGATAGACCAAACCCAAAAATTCCTATTGCGTCTGAAAGTAGAAACTCGCCCGATTACAACGGTATGTGTATTTTTCCCCTAGGCCATTCTGGTTAAGCGTTTGGAGCAGCAGAATTGCGAAAAATTTGTTGTCTTCTCAACCATTTCTTAGCTTCAAACTCCCATATCTCGCGAGCGGATAGACCAAACCCAAAAATTCCTATTGCGTCTGAAAGTAGAAACTCGCCCGATTACAACGGTATGTCTATTTTTTCCCTGGGCCATTCTGGTTAAGCGTTTGGAGCAGCAGAAGTGCGAAAAATTTGTTGTCTTCTCAACCATTTCTTAGCTTCAAACTCCCATATCTCGCGAGCGGATAGACCAAACCCAAAGATTCCTATTGCGTCTGAAAGTAGAAACTCGCCCGATTACAACGGTATGTGTATTTTTTCCCTGGGCCATTCTGGTTAGGCGTTTGGAGCAGCAGAAATGCGCAAAATTTGTTGCCTTCTCAACCATTTCTTAGCTTCAAACTCCCATATCTCGCGAACGGATTCACCAAACCCAAAAATTCCGGTTGCGTCTGAAAGTAGAAACTCGCCCGATTACAACGGTATGTGTATTTTTCCCCTAGGCCATTCTGGTTAAGCGTTTGGAGCAGCAGAATTGCGAAATATTTGTTGTCTTCTCAACCATTTCTTAGCTTCAAACTCCCATATCTCGCGAGCGGATAGACCAAACCCAAAAATTCCTATTGCGTCTGAAAGTAGAAACTCGCCGATTACAACGGTATGTCTATTTTTTCCCTGGGCCATTCTGGTTAAGCGTTTGGAGCAGCAGAAGTGCGAAAAATTTGTAGCCTTCGCAACCATTTCTTAGCTTCAAACTCCCATACCTCGCGAACGGATTGACTAAACCCAAAAATTCCTATTGCGTCTGAAAGTAGAAGCTCCCCCGATTACAAAGGTATGTGTATTTCTCCCCTAAGACATTCTGGTTAAGCGTTTGGAGCAGCAGAAGTGCGTAAAATTTGTTGTCTTCTCAACCATTTCTTAGCTTCAAACTCCCATATCTCGCGAACGGATTGACCAAACCCAAAAATTCCTATTGCGTCTGAAAGTAGAAACTCGCCCGATTACAAAGGTAGGTCTATTTTTTCCCTAGGCCATTCAGGTTATGTGTTTGGAGCAGCAGAAGTGCGACAAATTTGTTGTCTTCTAAACCATTGCTTAGATTCAAACTCCCATATCTCGCGAACGGATTGACCAAACCCAAAAATTCCTATTGCGTCTGAAAGTAGAAACTCGCCCGATTACAACGGTATGTGTATTTTTTCCCTAGGCCATTCTGGTTAGGCGTTTGGTGCAGCAGAAGTGCGGAAAAATTGTTGCCTACTCAATCATTTCTTAGCTTCAAAATCCCATATATCGCGCAAGGATTCACCAAACCCAAAAATTCCTATTTCGTTCGAAAGTAGAAACTCTCCCGATTACAACGGTATGTGTATTTTTCCCCTAGGCCATTCTGGTTAAGCGTTTGGAGCAGCAGAATTGCGAAATATTTGTTGTCTTCTCAACCATTTCTTAGCTTCAAACTCCCATATCACGCGAGCGGATAGACCAAACCCAAAAATTCCTATTGCGTTTGAAAGTAGAAACTCGCCCGATTACAACGGTATGTCTATTTTTTCCCTGGGCCATTCTGGTTAAGCGTTTGGAGCAGCAGAAGTGCGAAAAATTTGTTGTCTTCTCAACCATTTCTTAGCTTCAAACTCCCATATCTCGCGAGCGGATAGACCAAACCCAAAAATTCCTATTGCGTCTGAAAGTAGAAACTCGCCCGATTACAACGGTATGTGTATTTTTTCCCTGGGCCATTCTGGTTAGGCGTTTGGAGCAGCAGAAATGCGCAAAATTTGTTGCCTTCTCAACCATTTCTTAGCTTCAAACTCCCATATCTCGCGAACGGATTCACCAAACCCAAAAATTCCGGTTGGGTCTGAAAGTAGAAACTCGCCCGATTACAACGGTATGTGTATTTCTCCCCTAGGCCATTCTGGTTAAGCGTTTGGAGCAGCGGAATTGCGAAAAATTTGTTGTCTTCTCAACCATTTCTTAGCTTCAAACTCCCATATCTCGCGAGCGGATAGACCAAACCCAAAAATTTCTATTGCGTCTGAAAGTAGAAACTCGCCCGATTACAACGGTATGTCTATTTTTTGCCTGGGCCATTCTGGTTAAGCGTTTGGAGCAGCAGAAATGCGAAAAATTTGTAGCCTTCGCAACCATTTCTTAGGTTCAAACTCCCATACCTCGCGAACGGATTGACTAAACCCAAAAATTCCTATTGCGTCTGAAAGTAGAAGCTCCCCCGATTACAAAGGTATGTGTATTTCTCCCCTAAGACATTCTGGTTAAGCGTTTGGAGCAGCAGAATTGCGTAAAATTTGTTGTCTTCTCAACCATTTCTTAGCTTCAAACTCCCATATCTCGCGAACGGATTGACCAAACCCAAAAATTCCTATTGCGTCTGAAAGTAGAAACTCGCCCGATTACAAAGGTAGGTCTATTTTTTCCCTAGGCCATTCAGGTTATGTGTTTGGAGCAGCAGAAGTGCGACAAATTTGTTGTCTTCTAAACCATTTCTTAGATTAAAACTCCCATATCTCGCGAACAGATTGACCAAACCCAAAAATTCCTATTGCGTCTGAAAGTAGAAACTCGCCCGATTACAACGGTATGTGTATTTTTTCCCTAGGACATTCTGGTTATGTGTTTGGAGCAGCAGAAGTGCGACAAATTTGTCGTCTTCTAAACCATTTCTTAGATTCAAACTCCCATATCTCGCGAACGGATTGACCAAACCCAAAAATTCCTATTGCGTCTGAAAGTAGAAACTCGCCCGATTGCAAAGGTATGTGTATTTTTTCCCTGGGCCATTGTGGTTAGGCGTTTGGAGCAGCAGAAATGCGCAAAATTTGTTGCCTTCTCAACCATTTCTTAGCTTCAAACTCCCATATCTCGCGAACGGATTCACCAAACCCAAAAATTCCGGTTCCGTCTGAAAGTAGAAACTCGCCCGATTACAACGGTATGTGTATTTTTCCCCTAGGCCATTCTGGTTAAGCGTTTGGAGCAGCAGAATTGCGAAATATTTGTTGTCTTCTCAACCATTTCTTAGCTTCAAACTCCCATATCTCGCGAGCGGATAGACCAAACCCAAAAATTCCTATTGCGTCTGAAAGTAGAAACTCGCCCGATTACAACGGTATGTCTATTTTTTCCCTGGGCCATTCTGGTTAAGCGTTTGGAGCAGCAGAAGTGCGAAAAATTTGTAGCCTTCGCAACCATTTCTTAGGTTCAAACTCCCATACCTCGCGAACGGATTGACTAAACCCAAAAATTCCTATTGCGTCTGAAAGTAGAAGCTCCCCCGATGACAAAGGTATGTGTATTTTTCACCTAGGCCATTCTGGTTAAGCGTTTGGAGCAGCAGAATTGCGAAATATTTGTTGTCTTCTCAACCATTTCTTAGCTTCAAACTCCCATATCTCGCGAGCAGATAGACCAAACCCAAAAATTCCTATTGTGTCTGAAAGTGGAAACTCGCCCGATTACAACGGTATGTCTATTTTTTGCCTGGGCCATTCTGGTTAAGCGTTTGGAGCAGCAGAAGTGCGAAAAATTTGTAGCCTTCGCAACCATTTCTTAGGTTCAAACTCCCATACCTCGCGAACGGATTGACTAAACCCAAAAATTCCTATTGCGTCTGAAAGTAGAAGCTCCCCCGATTACAAAGGTATGTGTATTTCTCCCCTAAGACATTCTGGTTAAGCGTTTGGAGCAGCAGAAGTGCGTAAAATTTGTTGTCTTCTCAACCATTTCTTAGCTTCAAACTCCCATATCTCGCGAACGGATTGACCAAACCCAAAAATTCCTATTGCGTCTGAAAGTAGAAACTCGCCCGATTACAAAGGTAGGTCTATTTTTTCCCTAGGCCATTCAGGTTAGGCGTTTGGAGCAGCAGAAATGCGAAATATTTGTTGTCTTCTCAACCATTTCTTAGCTTCAAACTCCCATGTCTCTCGAGCAGATAGACCAAACCCAAAAATTCCTATTGCGTCTGAAAGTAGAAACTCGCCCGATTACAACGGTATGTGTATTTTTCCCCTAGGCCATTCTGGTTAAGCGTTTGGAGCAGCAGAATTGCGAAAAATTTGTTGTCTTCTCAACCATTTCTTAGCTTCAAACTCCCATATCTCGCGAGCGGATAGACCAAACCCAAAAATTCCTATTGCGTCTGAAAGTAGAAACTCGCCCGATTACAACGGTATGTCTATTTTTTCCCTGGGCCATTCTGGTTAAGCGTTTGGAGCAGCAGAAGTGCGAAAAATTTGTTGTCTTCTCAACCATTTCTTAGCTTCAAACTCCCATATCTCGCGAGCGGATAGACCAAACCCAAAAATTCCTATTGCGTCTGAAAGTAGAAACTCGCCCGATTACAACGGTATGTGTATTTTTTCCCTGGGCCATTCTGGTTAGGCGTTTGGAGCAGCAGAAATGCGCAAAATTTGTTGCCTTCTCAACCATTTCTTAGCTTCAAACTCCCATATCTCGCGAACGGATTCACCAAACCCAAAAATTCCGGTTGCGTCTGAAAGTAGAAACTCGCCCGATTACAACGGTATGTGTATTTTTCCCCTAGGCCATTCTGGTTAAGCGTTTGGAGCAGCAGAATTGCGAAATATTTGTTGTCTTCTCAACCATTTCTTAGCTTCAAACTCCCATATCTCGCGAGCGGATAGACCAAACCCAAAAATTCCTATTGCGTCTGAAAGTAGAAACTCGCCCGATTACAACGGTATGTCTATTTTTTCCCTGGGCCATTCTGGTTAAGCGTTTGGAGCAGCAGAAGTGCGAAAAATTTGTAGCCTTCGCAACCATTTCTTAGCTTCAAACTCCCATACCTCGCGAACGGATTGACTAAACCCAAAAATTCCTATTGCGTCTGAAAGTAGAAGCTCCCCCGATTACAAACGTATGTGTATTTCTCCCCTAAGACATTCTGGTTAAGCGTTTGGAGCAGCAGAAGTGCGTAAAATTTGTTGTCTTCTCAACCATTTCTTAGCTTCAAACTCCCATATCTCGCGAACGGATTGACCAAACCCAAAAATTCCTATTGCGTCTGAAAGTAGAAACTCGCCCGATTACAAAGGTAGGTCTATTTTTTCCCTAGGCCATTCAGGTTATGTGTTTGGAGCAGCAGAAGTGCGACAAATTTGTTGTCTTCTAAACCATTGCTTAGATTCAAACTCCCATATCTCGCGAACGGATTGACCAAAACCCAAAAATTCCTATTGCGTCTGAAAGTAGAAACTCGCCCGATTACAACGGTATGTGTATTGTTTCCCTAGGCCATTCTGGTTAAGCGTTTGGAGCAGCAGAAGTGCGGAAAAATTGTTGCCTACTCAATCATTTCTTAGCTTCAAACTCCCATATCTCGCGAACGGATTGACCAAACCCAAAAATTCCTATTGCGTCTGAAAGTAGAAACTCGCCCGATTACAACGGTATGTGTATTTTTTCCCTGGGCCATTCTGGTTAGGCGTTTGGAGCAGCAGAAATGCGCAAAATGTGTTGCCTTCTCAACCATTTCTTAGCTTCAAACTCCCATATCTCGCGAACGGATTCACCAAACCCAAAAATTCCGGTTGCGTCTGAAAGTAGAAACTCGCCCGATTACAACGGTATGTGTATTTTTCCCCTAGGCCATTCTGGTTAAGCGTTTGGAGCAGCAGAATTGCGAAAAATTTGTTGTCTTCTCAACCATTTCTTAGCTTCAAACTCCCATATCTCGCGAGCGGATAGACCAAACCCAAAAATTCCTATTGCGTTTGAAAGTAGAAACTCGCCCGATTACAACGGTATGTCTATTTTTTCCCTGGGCCATTCTGGTTAAGCGTTTGGAGCAGCAGAAGTGCGAAAAATTTGTTGTCTTCTCAACCATTTCTTAGCTTCAAACTCCCATATCTCGCGAGCGGATAGACCAAACCCAAAAATTCCTATTGCGTCTGAAAGTAGAAACTCGCCCGATTACAACGGTATGTGTATTTTTTCCCTGGGCCATTCTGGTTAGGCGTTTGGAGCAGCAGAAATGCGCAAAATTTGTTGCCTTCTCAACCATTTCTTAGCTTCAAACTCCCATATCTCGCGAACGGATTCACCAAACCCAAAAATTCCGGTTGGGTCTGAAAGTAGAAACTCGCCCGATTACAACGGTATGTGTATTTCTCCCCTAGGCCATTCTGGTTAAGCGTTTGGAGCAGCAGAATTGCGAAAAATTTGTTGTCTTCTCAACCATTTCTTAGCTTCAAACTCCCATATCTCGCGAGCGGATAGACCAAACCCAAAAATTCCTATTGCGTCTGAAAGTAGAAACTCGCCCGATTACAACGGTATGTCTATTTTTTCCCTGGGCCATTCTGGTTAAGCGTTTGGAGCAGCAGAAGTGCGAAAAATTTGTTGTCTTCTCAACCATTTCTTAGCTTCAAACTCCCATATCTCGCGAGCGGATAGACCAAACCCAAAAATTCCTATTGCGTCTGAAAGTAGAAACTCGCCCGATTACAACGGTATGTGTATTTTTTCCCTGGGCCATTCTGGTTAGGCGTTTGGAGCAGCAGAAATGCGCAAAATTTGTTGCCTTCTCAACCATTTCTTAGCTTCAAACTCCCATATCTCGCGAACGGATTCACCAAACCCAAAAATTCCGGTTGCGTCTGAAAGTAGAAACTCGCCCGATTACAACGGTATGTGTATTTTTACCCTAGGCCATTCTGGTTAAGCGTTTGGAGCAGCAGAATTGCGAAATATTTGTTGTCTTCTCAACCATTTCTTAGCTTCAAACTCCCATATCTCGCGAGCGGATAGACCAAACCCAAAAATTCCTATTGCGTCTGAAAGTAGAAACTCGCCCGATTACAACGGTATGTCTATTTTTTCCCTGGGCCATTCTGGTTAAGCGTTTGGAGCAGCAGAAGTGCGTAAAATTTGTTGTCTTCTCAACCATTTCTTTGCTTCAAACTCCCATATCTCGCGAACGGATTGACCAAACCCAAAAATTCCTATTGCGTCTGAAAGTAGAAACTCGCCCGATTACAAAGGTATGTGTATTTTTTCCCTAGGCCATTCTGGTTAAGCGTTTGGAGCAGCAGAAGTGCGGAAAATTTGTTGTCTTCTCAACCATTTCTTAGCTTCAAACTCCCATATATCGCGCAAGGATTCACCAAACCCAAAAATTCCTATTTCGTTCGAAAGCAGAAACTCGCCCGATTACAAAGGTATTTGTATTTTTCCCCTAGACCATTCAGGTTAAGCGTTTGGAGCAGCAGGAATGCGCAAAATTTGTTGCCTTCTCAACTATTTCTTAGCTTCAAACTCCCATATATCGTGCAAGGAATCACCAAACCCAAAAATTCCTATTTCGTTCGAAAGTAGAAACTCTCCCGATTACAACGGTATGTGTATCTTTTCCCTAGGCCATTCGTCTTAAGCGTTTGGAGCAGCAGAAGTGCGAAAAATTTGTAGCCTTCTCAACCATTTCTTAGCTTCAAACTCCCATATCTCGCGAGCGGATAGACCAAACCCAAAAATTCCTATTGCGTCTGAAAGTAGAAACTCGCCCGATTACAACGGTATGTGTATTTTTTCCCTGGGCCATTCTGGTTAGGCGTTTGGAGCAGAAGAAATGCGCAAAATTTGTTGCCTTCTCAACCATTTCTTAGCTTCAAACTCCCATATCTCGCGAACGGATTCACCAAACCCAAAAATTCCGGTTGCGTCTGAAAGTAGATACTCGCCCGATTACAACGGTATGTGTATTTTTCCCCTAGGCCATTCTGGTTAAGCGTTTGGAGCAGCAGAATTGCGAAATATTTGTTGTCTTCTCAACCATTTCTTTGCTTCAAACTCCCATATCTCGCGAGCAGATAGACCAAACCCAAAAATTCCTATTGCGTCTGAAAGTAGAAACTCGCCCGATTACAACGGTATGTCTATTTTTTCCCTGGGCCATTCTGGTTAAGCGTTTGGAGCAGCAGAAGTGCGAAAAATTTGTAGCCTTCGCAACCATTTCTTAGGTTCAAACTCCCATACCTCGCGAACGGATTGACTAAACCCAAAAATTCCTATTGCGTCTGAAAGTAGAAGCTCCCCCGATTACAAAGTTATGTGTATTTCTCCCCTAAGACATTCTGGTTAAGCGTTTGGAGCAGCAGAAGTGCGTAAAATTTGTTGTCTTCTCAACCATTTCTTAGCTTCAAACTCCCATATCTCGCGAACGGATTGACCAAACCCAAAAATTCCTATTGCGTCTGAAAGTAGAAACTCGCCCGATTACAACGGTATGTGTATTTTTTCCCTAGGCCATTCTGGTTAAGCGTTTGGAGCAGCAGAAGTGCGGAAAAATTGTTGCCTACTCAATCATTTCTTAGCTTCAAACTCCCATATCTCGCGAACGGATTGACCAAACCCAAAAATTCCTATTGCGTCTGAAAGTAGAAACTCGCCCGATTACAACGGTATGTGTATTTTTTCCCTGGGCCATTCTGGTTAGGCGTTTGGAGCAGCAGAAATGCGCAAAATTTGTTGCCTTCTCAACCATTTCTTAGATTCAAACTCCCATATCTCGCGAACGGATTCACCAAACCCAAAAATTCCGGTTGCGTCTGAAAGTAGAAACTCGCCCGATTACAACGGTATGTGTATTTTTCCCCTAGGCCATTCTGGTTAAGCGTTTGGAGCAGCAGAATTGCGAAAAATTTGTTGTCTTTTCAACCATTTCTTAGCTTCAAACTCCCATATCTCGCGAGCGGATAGACCAAACCCAAAAATTCCTATTGCGTCTGAAAGTAGAAACTCGCCCGATTACAACGGTATGTGTATTTTTTCCCTAGGCCATTCTGGTTAAGCGTTTGGAGCAGCAGAAGTGCGGAAAAATTGTTGCCTACTCAATCATTTCTTAGCTTCAAACTCCCATATCTCGCGAACGGATTGACCAAACCCAAAAATTCCTATTGCGTCTGAAAGTAGAAACTCGCCCGATTACAACGGTATGTGTATTTTTTCCCTGGGCCATTCTGGTTAGGCGTTTTGAGCAGCAGAAATGCGCAAAATTTGTTGCCTTCTCAACCATTTCTTAGCTTCAAACTACCATATCTCATGAACGGATTCACCAAACCCAAAAATTCCGGTTGCGTCTGAAAGTAGAAACTCGCCCGATTACAATGGTATGTGTATTTTTCCCCTAGGCCATTCTGGTTAAGCGTTTGGAGCAGCAGAATTGCGAAAAATTTGTTGTCTTCTCAACCATTTCTTAGCTTCAAACTCCCATATCTCGCGAGCGGATAGACCAAACTCAAAAATTCCTATTGCGTCTGAAAGTAGAAACTCGCCCGATTACAACGGTATGTCTATTTTTTCCCTGGGCCATTCTGGTTAAGCGTTTGGAGCAGCAGAAGTGCGAAAAATTTGTTGTCTTCTCAACCGTTTCTTAGCTTCAAACTCCCATATCTCGCGAGCGGAAAGACCAAACCCAAAAATTCCTATTGCGTCTGAAAGTAGAAACTCGCCCGATTACAACGGTATTTGTATTTTTTCCCTGGGCCATTCTGGTTAGGCGTTTGGAGCAGCAGAAATGCGCAAAATTTGTTGCCTTCTCAACCATTTCTTAGCTTCAAACTCCCATATCTCGCGAACGGATTCACCAAACCCAAAAATTCCGGTTGCGGCTGAAAGTAGAAACTCGCCCGATTACAACGGTATGTCTATTTTTTCCCTGGGCCATTCTGGTTAAGCGTTTGGAGCAGCAGAAGTGCGAAAAATTTGTTGTCTTCTCAACCATTTCTTAGCTTCAAACTCCCATATCTCGCGAGCGGATAGACCAAACCCAAAAATTCCTATTGCGTCTGAAAGTAGAAACTCGCCCGATTACAACGGTATGTGTATTTTTTCCCTGGGCCATTCTGGTTAGGCGTTTGGAGCAGCAGAAATGCGCAAAATTTGTTGCCTTCTCAACCATTTCTTAGATTCAAACTCCCATATCTCGCGAACGGATTCACCAAACCCAAAAATTCCGGTTGCGTCTGAAAGTAGAAACTCGCCCGATTACAACGGTATGTGTATTTTTCCCCTAGGCCATTCTGGTTAAGCATTTGGAGCAGCAGAATTGCGAAATATTTGTTGTCTTCTCAACCATTTCTTAGCTTCAAACTCCCATATCTCGCGAGCGGATAGACCAAACCCAAAAATTCCTATTGCGTCTGAAAGTAGAAACTCGCCCGATTACAACGGTATGTCTATTTTTTCCCTGGGCCATTCTGGTTAAGCGTTTGGAGCAGCAGAAGTGCGAAAAATTTGTAGCCTTCGCAAACATTTCTTAGCTTCAAACTCCCATATCTCGCGAACGGATTGACCAAACCCAAAAATTCCTATTGCGTCTGAAAGTAGAAACTCGCCCGATTACAACGGTATGTGTGTTTTTTCCCTGGGCCATTCTGGTTAGGCGTTTGGAGCAGCAGAAATGCGCAAAATTTGTTGCCTTCTCAACCATTTCTTAGCTTCAAACTCCCATATCTCGCGAACGGATTCACCAAACCCAAAAATTCCGGTTGCGTCTGAAAGTAGAAACTCGCCCGATTACAACGGTATGTGTATTTTTCCCCTAGGCCATTCTGGTTAAGCGTTTGGAGCAGCAGAATTGCGAAAAATTTGTTGTCTTCTCAACCATTTCTTAGCTTCAAACTCCCATATCTCGCGAGCGGATAGACCAAACCCAAAAATTCCTATTGCGTCTGAAAGTAGAAACTCGCCCGATTACAACGGTATGTCTATTTTTTCCCTGGGCCATTCTGGTTAAGCGTTTGGAGCAGCAGAAGTGCGAAAAATTTGTAGCCTTCGCAACCATTTCTTAGGTTCAAACTCCCATACCTCGCGAACGGATTGACTAAACCCAAAAATTCCTATTGCGTCTGAAAGTAGAAGCTCCCCCGATTACAAAGGTATGTGTATTTCTCCCCTAAGACATTCTGGTTAAGCGTTTGGAGCAGCAGAAGTGCGACAAATTTGTTGTCTTCTAAACCATTTCTTAGATTCAAACTCCCATATCTCGCGAACGGATTGACCAAACCCAAAAATTCCTATTGCGTCTGAAAGTAGAAACTCGCCCGATAACAAAGGTAGGTCTATTTTTTCCCTAGGCCATTCTGGTTATGTGTTTGGAGCAGCAGAAGTGCGACAAATTTGTTGTCTTCTAAACCATTTCTTAGATTCAAACTCCCATATCTCGCGAACGGATTGACCAAACCCAAAAATTCCTATTGCGTCTGAAAGTAGAAACTCGCCCGATTACAACGGTATGCGTATTTTTTCCCTAGGCCATTCTGGTTAAGCGTTTGGAGCAGCAGAAGTGCGACAAATTTGTTGTCTTCTAAACCATTTCTTAGATTCAAACTCCCATATCTCGCGAACGGATTGACCAAACCCAAAAATTCCTATTGCGTCTGAAAGTAGAAACTCGCCCGATTACAATGGTATGTGTATTTTTTCCCTGGGCCATTCTGGTTAGGCGTTTGGAGCAGCAGAAATGCGCAAAATTTGTTGCCTTCTCAACCATTTCTTAGGTTCAAACTCCCATATCTCGCGAACGGATTCACCAAACCCAAAAATTCCTATTGCGTCTGAAAGTAGAATCTCGCCCGTTTACAACGGTGTGAGTATTTTTTCCCTAGCCCATTCTGGATAAGCGTTTGGAGCAGCAGAAGTGCGGAAAATTTGTTGCCTACTCAACCATTTCTTAGCTTCAAACTCCCATATCTCGCGATCGGATTAAGCAAACGCAAAAATTCCTATTGCGTCTGAAAGTAGAAACTCGCCCGATTACAACGGTGTGAGTATTTTTTCCCTAGGCCATTCTGGTTAAGCGTTTGGAGCAACAGAATTGCGGAAAATTTGTTGCTACTCAACCATTTCTTAGCTTCAAACTCCCATATCTCGCGAACGGATTGAGCAAACCCAAAAATTCCTATTGCGTCTGAAAGTAGAAACTCGCCCGATTACATCGGTGTGAGTATTTTCTCCCTAGGCCATTCTGGTTAAGCGTTTGGAGCAGCAGAAGTGCGGAAAATTTGTTGCCTACTCAACCATTTCTTAGCTTCAAACTCCCATATCTCGCGAACGGATTGACCAAACCCAAAAATTCCTATTGCGTCTGAAAGTAGAAACTCGCCCGATTACAAAGGTATGTGTATTTTTTCCCTAGGCCATTCTGGTTAAGCGTTTGGAGCAGCAGAATTGCGGAAAATTTGTTGCCTACTCAACCATTTCTTAGCTTCAAACTCCCATATCTCGCGAGCGGATTGACCAAACCCAAAAATTCCTATTGCGTCTGAAAGTAGAAACTCGCCCGATTACAACGGTATGTCTATTTTTTCCCAGGGCCATTCTGGTTAAGCGTTTGGAGCAGCAGAAGTGCGAAAAATTTGTAGCCTTCGCAACCATTTCTTAGCTTCAAACTCCCATACCTCGCGAACGGATTGACTAAACCCAAAAATTCCTATTGCGTCTGAAAGTAGAAACTCGCCCGTTTACAACGGTGTGAGTATTTTTTCCCTAGGCCATTCTGGATAAGCGTTTGGAGCAGCAGAAGTGCGGAAAATGTGTTGCCTACTCAACCATTTCTTAGATGCAAACTCCCATATCTCGCGAACGGATTGACCAAACCCAAAAATTCCTGTTGCGTGTGAATGTAGAATCTCTCCCGATAACAACGGTGTGTGTATTCTTTCCCTGGGCCATTCTGGTTAAGCGTTTGGAGAAGCAGAATTGCGAAAAATTTGTCTTCTCCTGAACCATTTCTTAGCTGCAAACTCCCATATCTCGCGAACGGAATGACCAAACCCAAAAATTCCTGTTGCATCTGAAAGTAGAAACTCGCCCGATTACAAAGGTATGTGTATTTTTCCCCTAGACCATTCTGGTTAAGCGTTTGGAGCAGCAGAAGTGCGACAAATTTGTTGCATACTCAACCATTTCTTATCTTCAAACTCCCATATCTCGCGAACGGATAGACCAAACCCAAAAACTCCTATTGCATCTGAAAGTAGGAACTCGCCCGATTACAACTGTATGTTTATTTTTTCCCTAGGCCATTCTGGTTAAGCGTTTGGAGCAGCAGAATTGCGGAAAATTTGTTGTCTTCTCAACCATTTCTTAGCTTCAAACTCCCATATATCGCGCAAGGATTCACCAAACCCAAAAATTCCTATTTCGTTCGAAAGCAGAAACTCGCCCGATTACAAAGGTATGTGTATTTTTCCCCTAGAGCATTCAGGTTAAGCGTTTGGAGCAGCAGGAATGCGCAAAATTTGTTGCCTTCTCAACTATTTCTTAGCTTCAAACTCCCATATATCGCGCAAGGAATCACCAAACCCAAAAATTCCTATTTCGTTCGAAAGTAGAAACTCTCCCGATTACAACGGTATGTGTATCTTTTCCCTAGGCCATTCGTCTTAAGCGTTTGGAGCAGCAGAAGTGCGAAAAATTTGTAGCCTTCTCAACCATTTCTTAGCTTCAAACTCCCATATCTCGCGAACGGATTGACCAAACCCAAAAATTCCTATTGCGTCTGAAAGTAGAAACTCGCCCGATTACAACGGTATGTCTATTTTCTCCCTGGGCCAT
Source organism: Ptiloglossa arizonensis (assembly GCF_051014685.1). NCBI lineage: Eukaryota > Metazoa > Arthropoda > Insecta > Hymenoptera > Colletidae > Ptiloglossa > Ptiloglossa arizonensis. The sequence continues at coordinate 1,481,137 of NW_027478436.1, read as the reverse complement.
TATGGTTAAGCGTTTGGAGCAGCAGAAGTGCGAAAAATTTGTAGCCTTCACAACCATTTCTTAGCTTCAAACTCCCATACCTCGCGAACGGATTGACTAAACCCAAAAATTCCTATTGCGTCTGAAAGTAGAAACTCGCCCGTTTACAACGGTGTGAGTATTTTTTCCCTAGGCCATTCTGGATAAGCGTTTGGAGCAGCTGAAGTGCGGAAAATTTGTTGCCTACTCAACCATTTCTTAGCTTCAAACTCCCATATCTCGCGAGTGGATAGACCAAACCCAAAAATTCCTATTGCGTGTGAAAGTAGAAACTCGCCCGATTACAAAGGTAGGTTTATTTTTTCCCTAGGCCATTCAGGTTATGTGTTTGGAGCAGCAGAAGTGCGACAAATTTGTTGTCTTCTAAACCATTTCTTAGATTCAAACTCCCATATCTCGCGAACGGATTGACCAAACCCAAAAATTCCTATTGCGTCTGAAAGTAGAAACTCGCCCGATTACAACGGTATGTGTATTTTTTCCCTAGGCCATTCTGGTTAAGCGTTTGGAGCAGCAGAAGTGCGGAAAAATTGTTGCCTACTCAACCATTTCTTAGCTTCAAACTCCCATATCTCGCGAACGGATTGACCAAACCCAAAAATTCCTATTGCGTCTGAAAGTAGAAACTCGCCCGATTACAACGGTATGTGTATTTTTTCCCTGGGCCATTCTGGTTAGGCGTTTGGAGCAGCAGAAATGCGCAAAATTTGTTGCCTTCTCAACCATTTCTTAGCTTCAAACTCCCATATCTAGCGAACGGATTCACCAAACCCAAAAATTCCGGTTGCGTCTGAAAGTAGAAACTCGCCCGATTACAACACTATGTGTATTTTTCCCCTAGGCCATTCTGGTTAAGCGTTTGGAGCAGCAGAATTGCGAAAAATTTGTTGTCTTCTCAACCATTTCTTAGCTTCAAACTCCCATATCTCGCGAGCGGATAGACCAAACCCAAAAATTCCTATTGCGTCTGAAAGTAGAAACTCGCCCGATTACAACGGTATGTCTATTTTTTCCCTGGGCCATTCTGGTTAAGCGTTTGGAGCAGCAGAAGTGCGAAAAATTTGTAGCCTTCGCAACCATTTCTTAGGTTCAAACTCCCATACCTCGCGAACGGATTGACTAAACCCAAAAATTCCTATTGCGTCTGAAAGTAGAAGCTCCCCCGATTACAAAGGTATGTGTATTTCTCCCCTAAGACATTCTGGTTAAGCGTTTGGAGCAGCAGAAGTGCGTAAAATTTGTTGTCTTCTCAACCATTTCTTAGCTTCAAACTCCCATATCTCGCGAACGGATTGACCAAACCCAAAAATTCCTATTGCGTCTGAAAGTAGAAACTCGCCCGATTACAAAGGTAGGTCTATTTTTTCCCTAGGCCATTCTGGTTATGTGTTTGGAGCAGCAGAAGTGCGACAAATTTGTTGTCTTCTAAACCATTTCTTAGATTCAAACTCCCATATCTCGCGAACGGATTGACCAAACCCAAAAATTCCTATTGCGTCTGAAAGTAGAAACTCGCCCGATTACAACGGTATGCGTATTTTTTCCCTAGGCCATTCTGGTTAAACGTTTGGAGCAGCAGAAGTGCGACAAATTTGTTGTCTTCTAAACCATTTCTTAGATTCAAACTCCCATATCTCGCGAACGGATTGACCAAACCCAAAAATTCCTATTGCGTCTGAAAGTAGAAACTCGCCCGATTACAATGGTATGTGTATTTTTTCCCTGGGCCATTCTGGTTAGGCGTTTGGAGCAGCAGAAATGCGCAAAATTTGTTGCCTTCTCAACCATTTCTTAGGTTCAAACTCCCATATCTCGCGAACGGATTCACCAAACCCAAAAATTCCTATTGCGTCTGAAAGTAGAATCTCGCCCGTTTACAACGGTGTGAGTATTTTTTCCCTAGCCCATTCTGGATAAGCGTTTGGAGCAGCAGAAGTGCGGAAAATTTGTTGCCTACTCAACCATTTCTTAGCTTCAAACTCCCATATCTCGCGATCGGATTAAGCAAACGCAAAAATTCCTATTGCGTCTGAAAGTAGAAACTCGCCCGATTACAACGGTGTGAGTATTTTTTCCCTAGGCCATTCTGGTTAAGCGTTTGGAGCAACAGAATTGCGGAAAATTTGTTGCTACTCAACCATTTCTTAGCTTCAAACTCCCATATCTCGCGAACGGATTGAGCAAACCCAAAAATTCCTATTGCGTCTGAAAGTAGAAACTCGCCCGATTACATCGGTGTGAGTATTTTCTCCCTAGGCCATTCTGGTTAAGCGTTTGGAGCAGCAGAAGTGCGGAAAATTTGTTGCCTACTCAACCATTTCTTAGCTTCAAACTCCCATATCTCGCGAACGGATTGACCAAACCCAAAAATTCCTATTGCGTCTGAAAGTAGAAACTCGCCCGATTACAAAGGTATGTGTATTTTTTCCCTAGGCCATTCTGGTTAAGCGTTTGGAGCAGCAGAATTGCGGAAAATTTGTTGCCTACTCAACCATTTCTTAGCTTCAAACTCCCATATCTCGCGAGCGGATTGACCAAACCCAAAAATTCCTATTGCGTCTGAAAGTAGAAACTCGCCCGATTACAACGGTATGTCTATTTTTTCCCAGGGCCATTCTGGTTAAGCGTTTGGAGCAGCAGAAGTGCGAAAAATTTGTAGCCTTCGCAACCATTTCTTAGCTTCAAACTCCCATACCTCGCGAACGGATTGACTAAACCCAAAAATTCCTATTGCGTCTGAAAGTAGAAACTCGCCCGTTTACAACGGTGTGAGTATTTTTTCCCTAGGCCATTCTGGATAAGCGTTTGGAGCAGCAGAAGTGCGGAAAATGTGTTGCCTACTCAACCATTTCTTAGATGCAAACTCCCATATCTCGCGAACGGATTGACCAAACCCAAAAATTCCTGTTGCGTGTGAATGTAGAATCTCTCCCGATAACAACGGTGTGTGTATTCTTTCCCTGGGCCATTCTGGTTAAGCGTTTGGAGAAGCAGAATTGCGAAAAATTTGTCTTCTCCTGAACCATTTCTTAGCTGCAAACTCCCATATCTCGCGAACGGAATGACCAAACCCAAAAATTCCTGTTGCATCTGAAAGTAGAAACTCGCCCGATTACAAAGGTATGTGTATTTTTCCCCTAGACCATTCTGGTTAAGCGTTTGGAGCAGCAGAAGTGCGACAAATTTGTTGCATACTCAACCATTTCTTATCTTCAAACTCCCATATCTCGCGAACGGATAGACCAAACCCAAAAACTCCTATTGCATCTGAAAGTAGGAACTCGCCCGATTACAACTGTATGTTTATTTTTTCCCTAGGCCATTCTGGTTAAGCGTTTGGAGCAGCAGAATTGCGGAAAATTTGTTGTCTTCTCAACCATTTCTTAGCTTCAAACTCCCATATATCGCGCAAGGATTCACCAAACCCAAAAATTCCTATTTCGTTCGAAAGCAGAAACTCGCCCGATTACAAAGGTATGTGTATTTTTCCCCTAGACCATTCAGGTTAAGCGTTTGGAGCAGCAGGAATGCGCAAAATTTGTTGCCTTCTCAACTATTTCTTAGCTTCAAACTCCCATATATCGCGCAAGGAATCACCAAACCCAAAAATTCCTATTTCGTTCGAAAGTAGAAACTCTCCCGATTACAACGGTATGTGTATCTTTTCCCTAGGCCATTCGTCTTAAGCGTTTGGAGCAGCAGAAGTGCGAAAAATTTGTAGCCTTCTCAACCATTTCTTAGCTTCAAACTCCCATATCTCGCGAACGGATTGACCAAACCCAAAAATTCCTATTGCGTCTGAAAGTAGAAACTCGCCCGATTACAACGGTATGTCTATTTTCTCCCTGGGCCATTATGGTTAAGCGTTTGGAGCAGCAGAAGTGCGAAAAATTTGTAGCCTTCACAACCATTTCTTAGCTTCAAACTCCCATACCTCGCGAACGGATTGACTAAACCCAAAAATTCCTATTGCGTCTGAAAGTAGAAACTCGCCCGTTTACAACGGTGTGAGTATTTTTTCCCTAGGCCATTCTGGATAAGCGTTTGGAGCAGCAGAAGTGCGGAAAATTTGTTGCCTACTCAACCATTTCTTAGCTTCAAACTCCCATATCTCGCGAGTGGATAGACCAAACCCAAAAATTCCTATTGCGTGTGAAAGTAGAAACTCGCCCGATTACAAAGGTAGGTTTATTTTTTCCCTAGGCCATTCAGGTTATGTGTTTGGAGCAGCAGAAGTGCGACAAATTTGTTGTCTTCTAAACCATTTCTTAGATTCAAACTCCCATATCTCGCGAACGGATTGACCAAACCCAAAAATTCCTATTGCGTCTGAAAGTAGAAACTCGCCCGATTACAACGGTATGTGTATTTTTTCCCTAGGCCATTCTGGTTAAGCGTTTGGAGCAGCAGAAGTGCGGAAAAATTGTTGCCTACTCAACCATTTCTTAGCTTCAAACTCCCATATCTCGCGAACGGATTGACCAAACCCAAAAATTCCTATTGCGTCTGAAAGTAGAAACTCGCCCGATTACAACGGTATGTGTATTTTTTCCCTGGGCCATTCTGGTTAGGCGTTTGGAGCAGCAGAAATGCGCAAAATTTGTTGCCTTCTCAACCATTTCTTAGCTTCAAACTCCCATATCTAGCGAACGGATTCACCAAACCCAAAAATTCCGGTTGCGTCTGAAAGTAGAAACTCGCCCGATTACAACACTATGTGTATTTTTCCCCTAGGCCATTCTGGTTAAGCGTTTGGAGCAGCAGAATTGCGAAAAATTTGTTGTCTTCTCAACCATTTCTTAGCTTCAAACTCCCATATCTCGCGAGCGGATAGACCAAACCCAAAAATTCCTATTGGGTCTGAAAGTAGAAACTCGCCCGATTACAACGGTATGTCTATTTTTTCCCTGGGCCATTCTGGTTAAGCGTTTGGAGCAGCAGAAGTGCGAAAAATTTGTAGCCTTCGCAACCATTTCTTAGGTTCAAACTCCCATACCTCGCGAACGGATTGACTAAACCCAAAAATTCCTATTGCGTCTGAAAGTAGAAGCTCCCCCGATTACAAAGGTATGTGTATTTCTCCCCTAAGACATTCTGGTTAAGCGTTTGGAGCAGCAGAAGTGCGTAAAATTTGTTGTCTTCTCAACCATTTCTTAGCTTCAAACTCCCATATCTCGCGAACGGATTGACCAAACCCAAAAATTCCTATTGCGTCTGAAAGTAGAAACTCGCCCGATTACAAAGGTAGGTCTATTTTTTCCCTAGGCCATTCTGGTTATGTGTTTGGAGCAGCAGAAGTGCGGAAAAATTGTTGCCTACTCAACCATTTCTTAGCTTCAAACTCCCATATCTCGCGAACGGATTGACCAAACCCAAAAATTCCTATTGCGTCTGAAAGTAGAAACTCGCCCGTTTACAACGGTGTGAGTATTTTTTCCCTAGGCCATTCTGGATAAGCGTTTGGAGCCGCAGAAGTGCGGAAAATGTGTTGCCTACTCAACCATTTCTTAGCTTCAAACTCCTATATCTCGCGAGCGGATAGACCAACCCCAAAAATTCCTATTGCGTCTGAAAGTAGAAACTCGCCCGATTACAACGGTGTGTGTATTCTTTCCCTGGGCCATTCTGGTTAAGCGTTTGGAGCAGCAGAAGTGCGAAAAATTTGTCGTCTCCTGAACCATTTCTTAGATGCAAACTCCCATATCTCGCGAACGGATTGACCAAACCCAAAAATTCCTGTTGCGTGTGAATGTAGAATCTCTCCCGATCACAACGGTGTGTGTATTCTTTCCCTGGGCCATTCTGGTTAAGCGTTTGAAGAAGCAGAATTGCGAAAAATTTGTCTTCTCCTGAACCATTTCTTAGCTGCAAACTCCCATATCTCGCGAACGGATTGACCAAACCCAAAAATTCCTGTTGCATCTGAAAGTAGAAACTCGCCCGATTACAAAGGTATGTGTATTTTTCCCCTAGACCATTCTGGTTAAGCGTTTGGAGCAGCAGAAGTGCGACAAATTTGTTGCATACTCAACCATTTCTTATCTTCAAACTCCCATATCTCGCGAACGGATTGACCAAACCCAAAAACTCCTATTGCATCTGAAAGTAGAAACTCGCCCGATTACAAAGGTAGGTTTATTTTTTCCCTAGGCCATTCAGGTTATGTGTTTGGAGCAGCAGAAGTGCGAAAAATTTGTCTTCTCCTGAACCATTTCTTAGCTGCAAACTCCCATATCTCGCGAACGGATTGACCAAACCCAAAAATTCCTATTGCGTCTGAAAGTAGAAACTCGCCCGATTACAACGGTATGTGTATTTTTTCCCTGGGCCATTCTGGTTAGGCGTTTGGAGCAGCAGAAATGCGCAAAATTTGTTGCCTTCTCAACCATTTCTTAGGTTCAAACTCCCATATGTCGCGAACGGATTGACCAAACCCAAAAATTCCTATTGCGTCTGAAAGTAGAAACTCGCCCGATTACAACGGTGTGAGTATTTTTTCCCTAGCCCATTCTGGATAAGCGTTTGGAGCAGCAGAAGTGCGGAAAATTTGTTGCCTACTCAACCATTTCTTAGCTTCAAACTCCCATATCTCGCGATCGGATTAAGCAAACGCAAAAATTCCTATTGCGTCTGAAAGTAGAAACTCGCCCGATTACAACGGTGTGAGTATTTTTTCCCTAGGCCATTCTGGTTAAGCGTTTGGAGCAACAGAATTGCGGAAAATTTGTTGCTACTCAACCATTTCTTAGCTTCAAACTCCCATATCTCGCGAACGGATTGAGCAAACCCAAAAATTCCTATTGCGTCAGAAAGTAGAAACTCGCCCGATTACATCGGTGTGAGTATTTTCTCCCTAGGCCATTCTGGTTAAGCGTTTGGAGCAGCAGAAGTGCGGAAAATTTGTTGCCTACTCAACCATTTCTTAGCTTCAAACTCCCATATCTCGCGAACGGATTGACCAAACCCAAAAATTCCTATTGCGTCTGAAAGTAGAAACTCGCCCGATTACAAAGGTATGTGTATTTTTTCCCTAGGCCATTCTGGTTAAGCGTTTGGAGCAGCAGAAGTGCGGAAAATTTGTTGCCTACTCAACCATTTCTTAGCTTCAAACTCCCATATCTCGCGAGCGGATTGACCAAACCGAAAAATTCCTGTTGCGTGTGAATGTAGAATCTCTCCCGATAACAACGGTGTGTGTATTCTTTCCCTGGGCCATTCTGGTTAAGCGTTTGGAGAAGCAGAATTGCGAAAAATTTGTCTTCTCGTGAACCATTTCTTAGCTGCAAACTCCCATATCTCGCGAACGGATTGACCAAACCCAAAAATTCCTGTTGCATCTGAAAGTAGAAACTCGCCCGATTACAAAGGTATGTGTATTTTTCCCCTAGACCATTCTGGTTAAGCGTTTGGAGCAGCAGAAGTGCGACAAATTTGTTGCATACTCAACCATTTCTTATCTTCAAACTCCCATATCTCGCGAACGGATAGACCAAACCCAAAAACTCCTATTGCATCTGAAAGTAGGAACTCGCCCGATTACAACGGTATGTTTATTTTTTCCCTAGGCCATTCTGGTTAAGCGTTTGGAGCAGTAGAATGCGGAAAATTTGTTGTCTTCTCAACCATTTCTTAGCTTCAAACTCCCATATATCGCGCAAGGATTCACCAAACCCAAAAATTCCTATTTCGTTCGAAAGTAGAAACTCTCCCGATTACAACGGTATGTGTATCTTTTCCCTAGGCCATTCGTCTTAAGCGTTTGGAGCAGCAGAAGTGCGAAAAATTTGTAGCCTTCTCAACCATTTCTTAGCTTCAAACTCCCATATCTCGCGAACGGATTGACCAAACCCAAAAATTCCTATTGCGTCTGAGAGTAGAAACTCGCCCGATTACAACGGTATGTCTATTTTCTCCCTGGGCCATTATGGTTAAGCGTTTGGAGCAGCAGAAGTGCGAAAAATTTGTAGCCTTCACAACCATTTCTTAGCTTCAAACTCCCATACCTCGCGAACGGATTGACTAAACCCAAAAATTCCTATTGCGTCTGAAAGTAGAAACTCGCCCGTTTACAACGGTGTGAGTATTTTTTCCCTAGGCCATTCTGGATAAGCGTTTGGAGCAGCAGAAGTGCGGAAAATTTGTTGCCTACTCAACCATTTCTTAGCTTCAAACTCCCATATCTCGCGAGCGGATAGACCAAACCCAAAAATTCCTATTGCGTGTGAAAGTAGAAACTCGCCCGATTACAAAGGTATGTGTATTTTTTCCCTGGGCCATTCTGGTTAGGCGTTTGGAGCAGCAGAAATGCGGAAAAATTGTTGCCTACTCAACCATTTCTTAGCTTCAAACTCCCATATCTCGCGAACGGATTGACCAAACCCAAAAATTCCTATTGCGTCTGAAAGTAGAAACTCGCCCGATTACAACGGTATGTGTATTTTTTCCCTGGGCCATTCTGGTTAGGCGTTTGGAGCAGCAGAAATGCGCAAAATTTGTTGCCTTCTCAACCATTTCTTAGCTTCAAACTCCCATATCTCGCGAACGGATTCACCAAACCCAAAAATTCCGGTTGCGTCTGAAAGTAGAAAATCGCCCGATTACAACACTATGTGTATTTTTCCCCTAGGCCATTCTGGTTAAGCGTTTGGAGCAGCAAAATTGCGAAAAATTTGTTGTATTCTCAACCATTTCTTAGCTTCAAACTCCCATATCTCGCGAGCGGATAGACCAAACCCAAAAATTCCTATTGCGTCTGAAAGTAGAAACTCGCCCGATTACAACGGTATGTCTATTTTTTCCCTGGGCCATTCTGGTTAAGCGTTTGGAGCAGCAGAAGTGCGAAAAATTTGTAGCCTTCGCAACCATTTCTTAGGTTCAAACTCCCATACCTCGCGAACGGATTGACTAAACCCAAAAATTCCTATTGCGTCTGAAAGTAGAAGCTCCCCCGATTACAAAGGTATGTGTATTTCTCCCCTAAGACATTCTGGTTAAGCGTTTGGAGCAGCAGAAGTGCGTAAAATTTGTTGTCTTCTCAACCATTTCTTAGCTTCAAACTCCCATATCTCGCGAACGGATAGACCAAACCCAAAAATTCCTATTGCGTCTGAAAGTAGAAACTCGCCCGATTACAAAGGTAGGTCTATTTTTTCCCTAGGCCATTCTGGTTATGTGTTTGGAGCAGCAGAAGTGCGACAAATTTGTTGTCTTCTAAACCATTTCTTAGATTCAAACTCCCATATCTCGCGAACGGATTGACCAAACCCAAAAATTCCTATTGCGTCTGAAAGTAGAAACTCGCCCGATTACAACGGTATGTGTATCTTTTCCCTAGGCCATTCTGGTTAAGCGTTTGGAGCAGCAGAAGTGCGGAAAAATTGTTGCCTACTCAACCATTTCTTAGCTTCAAACTCCCATATCTCGCGAACGGATTGACCAAACCCAAAAATTCCTATTGCGTCTGAAAGTAGAAACTCGCCCGTTTACAACGGTGTGAGTATTTTTTCCCTAGGCCATTCTGGATAAGCGTTTGGAGCAGCAGAAGTGCGGAAAATGTGTTGCCTACTCAACCATTTCTTAGCTTCAAACTCCCATATCTCGCGAGCGGATAGACCAACCCCAAAAATTCCTATTGCGTCTGAAAGTAGAAACTCGCCCGATTACAACGGTGTGTGTATTCTTTCCCTGGGCCATTCTGGTTAAGCGTTTGGAGCAGCAGAAGTGCGAAAAATTTGTCGTCTCCTGAACCATTTCTTAGATGCAAAGTCCCATATCTCGCGAACGGATTGACCAAACCCAAAAATTCCTATTGCGTCTGAAAGGAGAAACTCGCCCGATTACAAAGGTAGGTCTATTTTTTCCCTAGGCCATTCTGGTTATGTGTTTGGAGCAGCAGAAGTGCGACAAATTTGTTGTCTTCTAAACCATTTCTTAGATTCAAACTCCCATATCTCGCGAACGGATTGACCAAACCCAAAAATTCCTATTGCGTCTGAAAGTAGAAACTCGCCCGATTACAACGGTATGTGTATCTTTTCCCTAGGCCATTCTGGTTAAGCGTTTGGAGCAGCAGAAGTGCGGAAAAATTGTTGCCTACTCAACCATTTCTTAGCTTCAAACTCCCATATCTCGCGAGCGGATAGACCAACCCCAAAAATTCCTATTGCGTCTGAAAGTAGAAACTCGCCCGATTACAACGGTGTGTGTATTCTTTCCCTGGGCCATTCTGGTTAAGCGTTTGGAGCAGCAGAATTGCGAAAAATTTGTCGTCTCCTGAACCATTTCTTAGATGCAAAGTCCCATATCTCGCGAACGGATTGACCAAACCCAAAAATTCCTGTTGCGTGTGAATGTAGAATCTCTCCCGATCACAACGGTGTGTGTATTCTTTCCCTGGGCCATTCTGGTTAAGCGTTTGGAGAAGCAGAATTGCGAAATATTTGTCTTCTCCTGAACCATTTCTTAGCTGCAAACTCCCATATCTCGCGAACGGATTGACCAAACCCAAAAATTCCTGTTGCATCTGAATGTAGAAACTCGCCCGATTACAAAGGTATGTGTATTTTTCCCCTAGACCATTCTGGTTAAGCGTTTGGAGCAGCAGAAGTGCGACAAATTTGTTGCATACTCAACCATTTCTTATCTTCAAACTCCCATATCTCGCGAACGGGTTGACCAAACCCAAAAACTCCTATTGCATCTGAAAGTAGGAACTCGCCCGATTACAACGGTATGTGTATTTTTTCCCTAGGCCATTCTGGTTAAGCGTTTGGAGCAGCAGAATTGCGGAAAATTTGTTGTCTTCCAACCATTTCTTAGCTTCAAACTCCCATATATCGCGCAAGGATTCACCAAACCCAAAAATTCCTATTTCGTTCGAAAGCAGAAACTCGCCCGATTACAAAGGTATGTGTATTTTTCCCCTAGACCATTCAGGTTAAGCGTTTGGAGCAGCAGGAATGCGCAAAATTTGTTGCCTTCTCAACTATTTCTTAGCTTCAAACTCCCATATATCGCGCAAGGAATCACCAAACCCAAAAATTCCTATTTCGTTCGAAAGTAGAAACTCTCCCGATTACAACGGTATGTGTATCTTTTCCCTAGGCCATTCGTCTTAAGCGTTTGGAGCAGCAGAAGTGCGAAAAATTTGTAGCCTTCTCAACCATTTCTCAGCTTCAAACTCCCATATCTCGCGAACGGATTGACCAAACCCAAAAATTCCTATTGCGTCTGAAAGTAGAAACTCGCCCGATTACAAAGGTATGTGTATTTTTTCCCTAGGCCATTCTGGTTAACCGTTTGGAGCAGCAGAATTGCGGAAAATTTGTTGCCTACTCAACCATTTCTTAGCTTCAAACTCCCATATCTCGCGAACGGATTGACCAAACCCAAAAATTCCTATTGCGTCTGAAAGTAGAAACTCGCCCGATTACAACGGTATGTCTATTTTCTCCCTGGGCCATTATGGTTAAGCGTTTGGAGCAGCAGAAGTGCGAAAAATTTGTAGCCTTCGCAACCATTTCCTAGCTTCAAACTCCCATACCTCGCGAACGGATTGACTAAACCCAAAAATTACTATTGCGTCTGAAAGTAGAAACTCGCCCGTTTACAACGGTGTGAGTATTTTTTCCCTAGGCCATTCTGGATAAGCGTTTGGAGCAGCAGAAGTGCGGAAAATTTGTTGCCTACTCAACCATTCCTTAGCTTCAAACTCCCATATCTCGCGAGCGGATTGACCAAACCCAAAAATTCCTATTGCGTCTGAAAGTAGAAACTTGCCCGATTACAACGGTATGCCTATTTTTTCCCTGGGCCATTCTGGTTAAGCGTTTGGAGCAGCAGAAGTGCGGAAAATTTGTTGCCTACTCAACCATTTCTTAGCTTCAAACTCCCATATCTCGCGAGCGGATAGACCAAACCCAAAAATTCCTATTGCGTGTGAAAGTAGAAACTCGCCCGATTACAAAGGTATGTGTATTTTTTCCCTGGGCCATTCTGGTTAGGCGTTTGGAGCAGCAGAAATGCGGAAAAATTGTTGCCTACTCAACCATTTCTTAGCTTCAAACTCCCATATCTCGCGAACGGATTGACCAAACCCAAAAATTCCTATTGCGTCTGAAAGTAGAAACTCGCCCGATTACAACGGTATGTGTATTTTTTCCCTGGGCCATTCTGGTTAGGCGTTTGGAGCAGCAGAAATGCGCAAAATTTGTTGCCTTCTCAACCATTTCTTAGCTTCAAACTCCCATATCTCGCGAACGGATTCACCAAACCCAAAAATTCCGGTTGCGTCTGAAAGTAGAAACTCGCCCGATTACAACACTATGTGTATTTTTCCCCTAGGCCATTCTGGTTAAGCGTTTGGAGCAGCAAAATTGCGAAAAATTTGTTGTCTTCTCAACCATTTCTTAGCTTCAAACTCCCATATCTCGCGAGCGGATAGACCAAACCCAAAAATTCCTATTGCGTCTGAAAGTAGAAACTCGCCCGATTACAACGGTATGTCTATTTTTTCCCTGGGCCATTCTGGTTAAGCGTTTGGAGCAGCAGAAGTGCGAAAAATTTGTAGCCTTCGCAACCATTTCTTAGGTTCAAACTCCCATACCTCGCGAACGGATTGACTAAACCCAAAAATTCCTATTGCGTCTGAAAGTAGAAGCTCCCCCGATTACAAAGGTATGTGTATTTCTCCCCTAAGACATTCTGGTTAAGCGTTTGGAGCAGCAGAAGTGCGTAAAATTTGTTGTCTTCTCAACCATTTCTTAGCTTCAAACTCCCATATCTCGCGAACGGATTGACCAAACCCAAAAATTCCTATTGCGTCTGAAAGTAGAAACTCGCCCGATTACAAAGGTAGGTCTATTTTTTCCCTAGGCCATTCTGGTTATGTGTTTGGAGCAGCAGAAGTGCGACAAATTTGTTGTCTTCTAAACCATTTCTTAGATTCAAACTCCCATATCTCGCGAACGGATTGACCAAACCCAAAAATTCCTATTGCGTCTGAAAGTAGAAACTCGCCCGATTACAACGGTATGTGTATCTTTTCCCTAGGCCATTCTGGTTAAGCGTTTGGAGCAGCAGAAGTGCGGAAAAATTGTTGCCTACTCAACCATTTCTTAGCTTCAAACTCCCATATCTGGCGAACGGATTGACCAAACCCAAAAATTCCTATTGCGTCTGAAAGTAGAAACTCGCCCGTTTACAACGGTGTGAGTATTTTTTCCCTAGGCCATTCTGGATAAGCGTTTGGAGCAGCAGAAGTGCGGAAAATGTGTTGCCTACTCAACCATTTCTTAGCTTCAAACTCCCATATCTCGCGAGCGGATAGACCAACCCCAAAAATTCCTATTGCGTCTGAAAGTAGAAACTCGCCCGATTACAACGGTGTGTGTATTCTTTCCCTGGGCCATTCTGGTTAAGCGTTTGGAGCAGCAGAAGTGCGAAAAATTTGTCGTCTCCTGAACCATTTCTTAGATGCAAAGTCCCATATCTCGCGCACGGATTGACCAAACCCAAAAATTCCTATTGCGTCTGAAAGGAGAAACTCGCCCGATTACAAAGGTAGGTCTATTTTTTCCCTAGGCCATTCTGGTTATGTGTTTGGAGCAGCAGAAGTGCGACAAATTTGTTGTCTTCTAAACCATTTCTTAGATTCAAACTCCCATATCTCGCGAACGGATTGACCAAACCCAAAAATTCCTATTGCGTCTGAAAGTAGAAACTCGCCCGATTACAACGGTATGTGTATCTTTTCCCTAGGCCATTCTGGTTAAGCGTTTGGAGCAGCAGAAGTGCGGAAAAATTGTTGCCTACTCAACCATTTCTTAGCTTCAAACTCCCATATCTCGCGAACGGATTGACCAAACCCAAAAATTCCTATTGCGTCTGAAAGTAGAAACTCGCCCGTTTACAACGGTGTGAGTATTTTTTCCCTAGGCCATTCTGGATAAGCGTTTGGAGCAGCAGAAGTGCGGAAAATGTGTTGCCTACTCAACCATTTCTTAGCTTCAAACTCCCATATCTCGCGAGCGGATAGACCAACCCCAAAAATTCCTATTGCGTCTGAAAGTAGAAACTCGCCCGATTACAACGGTGTGTGTATTCTTTCCCTGGGTCATTCTGGTTAAGCGTTTGGAGCAGCAGAAGTGCGAAAAATTTGTCGTCTCCTGAACCATTTCTTAGATGCAAAGTCCCATATCTCGCGAACGGATTGACCAAACCCAAAAATTCCTGTTGCGTGTGAATGTAGAATCTCTCCCGATCACAACGGTGTGTGTATTCTTTCCCTGGGCCATTCTGGTTAAGCGTTTGGAGAAGCAGAATTGCGAAAAATTTGTCTTCTCCTGAACCATTTCTTAGCTGCAAACTCCCATATCTCGCGAACGGATTGACCAAACCCAAAAATTCCTGTTGCATCTGAAAGTAGAAACTCGCCCGATTACAAAGGTATGTGTATTTTTCCCCTAGACCATTCTGGTTAAGCGTTTGGAGCAGCAGAAGTGCGACAAATTTGTTGCATACTCAACCATTTCTTATCTTCAAACTCCCATATCTCGCGAACGGGTTGACCAAACCCAAAAACTCCTATTGCATCTGAAAGTAGGAACTCGCCCGATTACAACGGTATGTGTATTTTTTCCCTAGGCCATTCTGGTTAAGCGTTTGGAGCAGCAGAATTGCGGAAAATTTGTTGTCTTCCAACCATTTCTTAGCTTCAAACTCCCATATATCGCGCAAGGATTCACCAAACCCAAAAATTCCTATTTCGTTCGAAAGCAGAAACTCGCCCGATTACAAAGGTATGTGTATTTTTCCCCTAGACCATTCAGGTTAAGCGTTTGGAGCAGCAGGAATGCGCAAAATTTGTTGCCTTCTCAACTATTTCTTAGCTTCAAACTCCCATATATCGCGCAAGGAATCACCAAACCCAAAAATTCCTATTTCGTTCGAAAGTAGAAACTCTCCCGATTACAACGGTATGTGTATCTTTTCCCTAGGCCATTCGTCTTAAGCGTTTGGAGCAGCAGAAGTGCGAAAAATTTGTAGCCTTCTCAACCATTTCTTAGCTTCAAACTCCCATATCTCGCGAACGGATTGACCAAACCCAAAAATTCCTATTGCGTCTGAAAGTAGAAACTCGCCCGATTACAAAGGTATGTGTATTTTTTCCCTAGGCCATTCTGGTTAACCGTTTGGAGCAGCAGAATTGCGGAAAATTTGTTGCCTACTCAACCATTTCTTAGCTTGAAACTCCCATATCTCGCGAACGGATTGACCAAACCCAAAAATTCCTATTGCGTCTGAAAGTAGAAACTCGCCCGATTACAACGGTATGTCTATTTTCTCCCTGGGCCATTATGGTTAAGCGTTTGGAGCAGCAGAAGTGCGAAAAATTTGTAGCCTTCGCAACCATTTCCTAGCTTCAAACTCCCATACCTCGCGAACGGATTGACTAAACCCAAAAATTCCTATTGCGTCTGAAAGTAGAAACTCGCCCGTTTACAACGGTGTGAGTATTTTTTCCCTAGGCCATTCTGGATAAGCGTTTGGAGCAGCAGAAGTGCGGAAAATTTGTTGCCTACTCAACCATTTCTTAGCTTCAAACTCCCATATCTCGCGAGCGGATTGACCAAACCCAAAAATTCCTATTGCGTCTGAAAGTAGAAACTTGCCCGATTACAACGGTATGCCTATTTTTTCCCTGGGCCATTCTGGTTAAGCGTTTGGAGCAGCAGAAGTGCGAAAAATTTGTAGCCTTCGCAACCATTTCTTAGCTTCAAACTCCCATACCTCGCGAACGGATTGACTAAACCCAAAAATTCCTATTGCGTCTGAAAGTAGAAACTCGCCCGTTTACAACGGTGTGAGTATTTTTTCCCTAGGCCATTCTGGATAAGCGTTTGGAGCAGCAGAAGTGCGGAAAATTTGTTGCCTACTCAACCATTTCTTAGCTTCAAACTCCCATATCTCGCGAACGGATTGAGCAAACGCAAAAATTCCTATTGCGTCTGAAAGTAGAAACTCGCCCGATTACAACGGTATGCCTATGTTTTCCCTGGGCCACTCTGGTTAAGCGTTTGGAGCAGCAGAAGTGCGAAAAATTTGTTGCTACTCAACCATTTCTTAGCTTCAAACTCCCATATCTCGCGAACGGATTGAGCAAACCCCAAAATTCCTATTGCGTCTGAATGTAGAAACTCGCCCGATTACAACGGTATGTCTATTTTTTCCCTGGGCCATTCTGGTTAAGCGTTTGGAGCAGCAGAAGTGCGAAAAATTTGTTGCAT
Organism: Ptiloglossa arizonensis; assembly: GCF_051014685.1. Taxonomy (NCBI): domain Eukaryota; kingdom Metazoa; phylum Arthropoda; class Insecta; order Hymenoptera; family Colletidae; genus Ptiloglossa; species Ptiloglossa arizonensis. The sequence goes on along the minus strand of NW_027478436.1, from coordinate 1,464,812 downwards.
ACTCAACCATTTCTTATCTTCAAACTCCCATATCTCGCGAACGGATTGACCAAACCCAAAAATTCCTGTTGCGTGTGAATGTAGAATCTCTCCCGATCACAACGGTGTGTGTATTCTTTCCCTGGGCCATTCTGGTTAAGCGTTTGGAGAAGCAGAATTGCGAAAAATTTGTCTTCTCCTGAACCATTTCTTAGCTGCAAACTCCCATATCTCGCGAACGGATTGACCAAACCCAAAAATTCCTGTTGCATCTGAAAGTAGAAACTCGCCCGATTACAAAGGTATGTGTATTTTTCCCCTAGACCATTCTGGTTAAGCGTTTGGAGCAGCAGAAGTGCGACAAATTTGTTGCATACTCAACCATTTCTTATCTTCAAACTCCCATATCTCGCGAACGGATTGACCAAACCCAAAAATTCCTATTGCGTCTGAAAGTAGAAACTCGCCCGATTACAAAAGTATGTGTATTTTTTCCCTAGGCCATTCTGGTTAAGCGTTTGGAGCAGCAGAATTGCGGAAAATTTGTTGCCTACTCAACCATTTCTTAGCTTCAAACTCCCATATCTCGCGAGCGGATTGACCAAACCCAAAAATTCCTATTGCGTCTGAAAGTAGAAACTCGCCCGATTACAACGGTATGTCTATTTTCTCCCTGGGCCATTATGGTTAAGCGTTTGGAGCAGCAGAAGTGCGAAAAATTTGTAGCCTTCGCAACCATTTCTTAGCTTCAAACTCCCATACCTCGCGAACGGATTGACTAAACCCAAAAATTCCTATTGCGTCTGAAAGTAGAAACTCGCCCGTTTACAACGGTGTGAGTATTTTTTCCCTAGGCCATTCTGGATAAGCGTTTGGAGCAGCAGAAGTGCGGAAAATTTGTTGCCTACTCAACCATTTCTTAGCTTCAAACTCCCATATCTCGCGAGCGGATTGACCAAACCCAAAAATTCCTATTGCGTCTGAAAGTAGAAACTCGCCCGTTTACAACGGTGTGAGTATTTTTTCCCTAGGCCATTCTGGATAAGCGTTTGGAGCAGCAGAAGTGCGGAAAATTTGTTGCCTACTCAACCATTTCTTAGCTTCAAACTCCCATATCTCGCGAACGGATTGAGCAAACGCAAAAATTCCTATTGCGTCTGAAAGTAGAAACTCGCCCGATTACAACGGTATGCCTATGTTTTCCCTGGGCCACTCTGGTTAAGCGTTTGGAGCAGCAGAAGTGCGAAAAATTTGTTGCTACTCAACCATTTCTTAGCTTCAAACTCCCATATCTCGCGAACGGATTGAGCAAACCCAAAAATTCCTATTGCGTCTGAATGTAGAAACTCGCCCGATTACAACGGTATGTCTATTTTTTCCCTGGGCCATTCTGGTTAAGCGTTTGGAGCAGCAGAAGTGCGAAAAATTTGTTGCATACTCAACCATTTCTTATCTTCAAACTCCCATATCTCGCGAACGGATTGACCAAACCCAAAAATTCCTGTTGCGTGTGAATGTAGAATCTCTCCCGATCACAACGGTGTGTGTATTCTTTCCCTGGGCCATTCTGGTTAAGCGTTTGGAGAAGCAGAATTGCGAAAAATTTGTCTTCTCCTGAACCATTTCTTAGCTGCAAACTCCCATATCTCGCGAACGGATTGACCAAACCCAAAAATTCCTGTTGCATCTGAAAGTAGAAACTCGCCCGATTACAAAGGTATGTGTATTTTTCCCCTAGACCATTCTGGTTAAGCGTTTGGAGCAGCAGAATTGCGGAAAATTTGTTGCCTACTCAACCATTTCTTAGCTTCAAACTCCCATATCTCGCGAGCGGATTGACCAAACCCAAAAATTCCTATTGCGTCTGAAAGTAGAAACTCGCCCGATTACAACGGTATGTCTATTTTCTCCCTGGGCCATTATGGTTAAGCGTTTGGAGCAGCAGAAGTGCGAAAAATTTGTAGCCTTCGCAACCATTTCTTAGCTTCGAACTCCCATACCTCGCGAACGGATTGACTAAACCCAAAAATTCCTATTGCGTCTGAAAGTAGAAACTCGCCCGTTTACAACGGAGTGAGTATTTTTTCCCTAGGCCATTCTGGATAAGCGTTTGGAGCAGCAGAAGTGCGGAAAATTTGTTGCCTACTCAACCATTTCTTAGCTTCAAACTCCCATATCTCGCGAGCGGATTGACCAAACCCAAAAATTCCTATTGCGTCTGAAAGTAGAAACTTGCCCGATTACAACGGGATGCCTATTTTTTCCCTGGGCCATTCTGGTTAAGCGTTTGGAGCAGCAGAAGTGCGAAAAATTTGTAGCCTTCGCAACCATTTCTTAGCTTCAAACTCCCATACCTCGCGAACGGATTGACTAAACCCAAAAATTCCTATTGCGTCTGAAAGTAGAAACTCGCCCGTTTACAACGGTGTGAGTATTTTTTCCCTAGGCCATTCTGGATAAGCGTTTGGAGCAGCAGAAGTGCGGAAAATTTGTTGCCTACTCAACCATTTCTTAGCTTCAAACTCCCATATCTCGCGAACGGATTGAGCAAACGCAAAAATTCCTATTGCGTCTGAAAGTAGAAACTCGCCCGATTACAACGGTATGCCTATGTTTTCCCTGGGCCACTCTGGTTAAGCGTTTGGAGCAGCAGAAGTGCGAAAAATTTGTTGCTACTCAACCATTTCTTAGCTTCAAACTCCCATATCTCGCGAACGGATTGAGCAAACCCAAAAATTCCTATTGCGTCTGAATGTAGAAACTCGCCCGATTACAACGGTATGTCTATTTTTTCCCTGGGCCATTCTGGTTAAGCGTTTGGAGCAGCAGAAGTGCGAAAAATTTGTAGTCTTCGCAACCATTTCTTAGATTCAAACTCCCATATCTCGCGAACGGATTGACCAAACCCAAAAATTCCTGTTGCGTGTGAATGTAGAATCTCTCCCGATCACAACGGTGTGTGTATTCTTTCCCTGGGCCATTCTGGTTAAGCGTTTGGAGAAGCAGAATTGCGAAAAATTTGTCTTCTCCTGAACAATTTCTTAGCTGCAAACTCCCACATCTCGCGAACGGATTGACCAAACCCAAAAATTCCTGTTGCATCTGAAAGTAGAAACTCGCCCGATTACAAAGGTATGTGTATTTTTTCCCTAGGCCATTCTGGTTAAGCGTTTGGAGCAGCAGAATTGCGGAAAATTTGTTGTCTTCTCAACCATTTCTTAGCTTCAAACTCCCATATATCGCGCAAGGATTCACCAAACCCAAAAATTCCTATTTCGTTCGAAAGCAGAAACTCGCCCGATTACAAAGGTATGTGTATTTTTCCCCTAGACCATTCAGGTTAAGCGTTTGGAGCAGCAGGAATGCGCAAAATTTGTTGCCTTCTCAACTATTTCTTAGCTTCAAACTCCCATATATCGCGCAAGGAATCACCAAACCCAAAAATTCCTATTTCGTTCGAAAGTAGAAACTCTCCCGATTACAACGGTATGAGTATTTTTTCCCTAGGCCATTCTGGATAAGCGTTTGGAGCAGCAGAAATGCGGAAAATTTGTTGCCTACTCAACCATTTCTTAGCTTCAAACTCCCATATCTCGCGAACGGATTGAGCAAACGCAAAAATTCCTGTTGCGTGTGAATGTAGAATCTCTCCCGATCACAACGGTATGTCTATTTTTTCCCTGGGCCATTCTGGTTAAGCGTTTGGAGCAGCAGAAGTGCGAAAAATTTGTTGCCTACTCAACCATTTCTTAGCTTCAAACTCCCATATCTCGCGAACGGATTGAGCAAACGCAAAAATTCCTATTGCGTCTGAATGTAGAAACTCGCCCGATTACAACGGTATGTCTATTTTTTCCCTGGGCCATTCTGGTTAAGCGTTTGGAGCAGCAGAAGTGCGAAAAATTTGTAGTCTTCGCAACCATTTCTTAGCTTCAAACTCCCATATCTCGCGAACGGATTGGCCATACCCAAAAATTCCTATTGCGTCTGAAAGTAGAAACTCGCCCGATTACAACGGTATGAGTATTTTTTCCCTAGGCCATTCTGGTTAAGTGTTTGGAGCAGCAGAAGTGCGCAAAATTTGTTGCCTACTCAACCATTTCTTAGGTTCAAACTCCCATATCTCGCGAACGGATTGACCAAACCAAAAATTCCTATGGCGTCTGAAAGTAGAAGCTCCCCCGATTACAACGGTATGTCTATTTTCTCCCTGGGCCATTCTGGTTAAGCGTTTGGAGCAGCAGAATTGCGAAAAATTTGTTGTCTCCTGAACCATTTCTTAGCTGCAAACCCCCATATCTCGCGAACGGATTGAGCAAACACAAAAATTCCTATTGCGTCTGAATGTAGAAACTCGCCCGATTACAACGGTATGTCTATTTTTTCCCTGGGCCATTCTGGTTAAGCGTTTGGAGCAGCAGAAGTGCGAAAAATTTGTAGTCTTCGCAACCATTTCTTAGCTTCAAACTCCTATATCTCGCGAACGGATTGACCAAACCCAAAAATTCCTGTCGCGTGTGAATGTAGAATCTCTCACGATCACAACGGTATGTCTATTTTTTCCCTTGGCCATTTTGGTTAAGCGTTTGGAGCAGCAGAAGTGCGAAAAATTTGTAGTCTTCGCAACCATTTCTTAGCTTCAAACTCCCATATCTCGCGAACGGATTGGCCATACCCAAAAATTCCTATTGCGTCTGAAAGTAGAAACTCGCCCGATTACAACGGTATGAGTATTTTTTCCCTAGGCCATTCTGGTTAAGTGTTTGGAGCAGCAGAAGTGCGCAAAATTTGTTGCCTACTCAACCATTTCTTAGCTGCAAACTCCCATATCTCGCGAACGGATTGAGCAAACGCAAAAATTCCTGTTGCGTGTGAATGTAGAATCTCTCCCGATCACAACGGTATGTCTATTTTTTCCCTGGGCCATTCTGGTTAAGCGTTTGGAGCAGCAGAAGTGCGAAAAATTTGTTGCCTACTCAACCATTTCTTAGCTTCAAACTCCCATATCTCGCGAACGGATTGAGCAAACGCAAAAATTCCTATTGCGTCTGAATGTAGAAACTCGCCCGATTACAACGGTATGTCTATTTTTTCCCTGGGCCATTCTGGTTAAGCGTTTGGAGCAGCAGAAGTGCGAAAAATTTGTAGTCTTCGCAACCATTTCTTAGCTTCAAACTCCCATATCTCGCTAACGGATTGACCAAACCCAAAAATTCCTGTTGCGTGTGAATGTAGAATCTCTCCCGATCACAACGGTATGTCTATTTTTTCCCTGGGCCATTCTGGTTAAGCGTTTGGAGCAGCAGAAGTGCGAAAAATTTGTAGTCTTCGCAACCATTTCTTAGCTTCAAACTCCCATATCTCGCGAACGGATTGGCCATACCCAAAAATTCCTATTGCGTCTGAAAGTAGAAACTCGCCCGATTACAACGGTATGAGTATTTTTTCCCTAGGCCATTCTGGTTAAGTGTTTGGAGCAGCAGAAGTGCGCAAAATTTGTTGCCTACTCAACCATTTCTTAGGTTCAAACTCCCATATCTCGCGAACGGATTGACCAAACCAAAAATTCCTATGGCGTCTGAAAGTAGAAGCTCCCCCGATTACAACGGTATGTCTATTTTCTCCCTGGGCCATTCTGGTTAAGCGTTTGGAGCAGCAGAATTGCGAAAAATTTGTTGTCTCCTGAACCATTTCTTAGCTGCAAACTCCCATATCTCGCGAACGGATTGAGCAAACGCAAAAATTCCTATTGCGTCTGAATGTAGAAACTCGCCCGATTACAACGGTATGTCTATTTTTTCCCTGGGGCATTCTGGTTAAGCGTTTGGAGCAGCAGAAGTGCGAAAAATTTGTAGTCTTCGCAACCATGTCTTAGCTTCAAACTCCTATATCTCGCGAACGGATTGACCAAACCCAAAAATTCCTGTCGCGTGTGAATGTAGAATCTCTCCCGATCACAACGGTATGTCTATTTTTTCCCTGGGCCATTTTGGTTAAGCGTTTGGAGCAGCAGAAGTGCGAAAAATTTGTAGTCTTCGCAACCATTTCTTAGCTTCAAACTCCCATATCTCGCGAACGGATTGGCCATACCCAAAAATTCCTATTGCGTCTGAAAGTAGAAACTCGCCCGATTACAACGGTATGAGTATTTTTTCCCTAGGCCATTCTGGTTAAGTGTTTGGAGCAGCAGAAGTGCGCAAAATTTGTTGCCTACTCAACCATTTCTTAGGTTCAAACTCCCATATCTCGCGAACGGATTGACCAAACCAAAAATTCCTATGGCGTCTGAAAGTAGAAGCTCCCCCGATTACAACGGTATGTCTATTTTCTCCCTGGGCCATTCTGGTTAAGCGTTTGGAGCAGCAGAATTGCGAAAAATTTGTTGTCTCCTGAACCATTTCTTAGCTGCAAACTCCCATATCTCGCGAACGGATTGACCAAACCAAAAATTCCTATGGCGTCTGAAAGTAGAAGCTCCCCCGATTACAAAGGTATGTGTATTTCTCCCCTAAGACATTCTGGTTAAGCGTTTGGAGCAGCAAAAGTGCGTAAAATTTGTTGTCTTCTCAACCATTTCTTAGCTTCAAACTCCCATATCTCGCGAACGGATTGACCAAACCCAAAAATTCCTATTGCGTCTGAAAGTAGAAACTCGCCCGATTACAACGGTATGTGTATTTTTTCCCTAGGCCATTCTGGTTATGTGTTTGGAGCAGCAGAAGTGCGACAAATTTGTTGTCTTCTAAACCATTTCTTAGATTCAAACTCCCATATCTCGCGAACGGATTGACCAAACCCAAAAATTCCTATTGCGTCTGAAAGTAGAAACTCGCCCGATTACAACGGTATATGTATTTTTTTCCTAGGCCATTCTGGTTAAGCGTTTGGAGCAGCAGAAGTGCGGAAAAATTGTTGCCTACTCAACCGTTTCTTAGCTTCAAACTCCCATATCTCGCGAACGGATTGACCAAACCCAAAAATTCCTATTGCGTCTGAAAGTAGAAACTCGCCCGATTACAACGGTATGTGTATTTTTTCCCTGGGCCATTCTGGTTAGGCGTTTGGAGCAGCAGAAATGCGCAAAATTTGTTGCCTTCTCAACCATTTCTTAGCTTCAAACTCCCATATCTCGCGAACGGATAAACCAAACCCAAAAATTCCGGTTGCGTCTGAAAGTAGAAACTCGCCCGATTACAACGGTATGTGTATTTTTCCCCTAGGCCATTCTGGTTAAGCGTTTGGAGCAGCAGAATTGCGAAAAATTTGTTGTCTTCTCAACCATTTCTTAGCTTCAAACTCCCATATCTCGCGAACGGATTGAACAAACCCAAAAATTTCGGTTGCGTCTGAAAGTAGAAACTCGACCGAATACAACGGTATGTCTATTTTTTCCCTAGGCCATTCTGGTTAAGCGTTTGGAGAGGCAGAATTGCGAAAAATTTATTGCCTTCTCAACCATTTCTTAGCTTCAAACTCCCATATCTCGCGAACGGATTGACCAAACCCAAAAATTCCTGTTGCGTGTGAATGTAGCATCTCTCCCGATCACAACGGTATGTCTATTTTTTCCCTGGGCCATTCTGGTTAAGCGTTTGGAGCAGCAGAAGTGCGAAAAATTTGTTGCCTACTCAACCATTTCTTAGCTTCAAACTCCCATATCTCGCGAACGGATTGAGCAAACGCAAAAATTCCTATTGCGTCTGAATGTAGAAACTCGCCCGATTACAACGGTATGTCTATTTTTTCCCTGGGCCATTCTGGTTAAGCGTTTGGAGCAGCAGAAGTGCGAAAAATTTGTAGTCTTCGCAACCATTTCTTAGCTTCAAACTCCCATATCTCGCGAACGGATTGACCAAACCCAAAAATTCCTGTTGCGTGTGAATGTAGAATCTCTCCCGATCACAACGGTATGTCTATTTTTTCCCTGGGCCATTCTGGTTAAGCGTTTGGAGCAGCAGAAGTGCGAAAAATTTGTAGTCTTCGCAACCATTTCTTAGCTTCAAACTCCCATATCTCGCGAACGGATTGGCCATACCCAAAAATTCCTATTGCGTCTGAAAGTAGAAACTCGCCCGATTACAACGGTATGAGTATTTTTTCCCTCGGCCATTCTGGTTAAGTGTTTGGAGCAGCAGAAGTGCGCAAAATTTGTTGCCTACTCAACCATTTCTTAGGTTCAAACTCCCATATCTCGCGAACGGATTGACCAAACCAAAAATTCCTATGGCGTCTGAAAGTAGAAGCTCCCCCGATTACAACGGTATGTCTATTTTCTCCCTGGGCCATTCTGGTTAAGCGTTTGGAGCAGCAGAATTGCGAAAAATTTGTTGTCTCCTGAACCATTTCTTAGCTGCAAACTCCCATATCTCGCGAACGGATTGAGCAAACGCAAAAATTCCTATTGCGTCTGAATGTAGAAACTCGCCCGATTACAACGGTATGTCTATTTTTTCCCTGGGCCATTCTGGTTAAGCGTTTGGAGCAGCAGAAGTGCGAAAAATTTGTAGTCTTCGCAACCATTTCTTAGCTTCAAACTCCTATATCTCGCGAACGGATTGACCAAACCCAAAAATTCCTGTTGCGTGTGAATGTAGAATCTCTCCCGATCACAACGGTATGTCTATTTTTTCCCTGGGCCATTTTGGTTAAGCGTTTGGAGCAGCAGAAGTGCGAAAAATTTGTAGTCTTCGCAACCATTTCTTAGCTTCAAACTCCCATATCTCGCGAACGGATTGGCCATACCCAAAAATTCCTATTGCGTCTGAAAGTAGAAACTCGCCCGATTACAACGGTATGAGTATTTTTTCCCTAGGCCATTCTGGTTAAGTGTTTGGAGCAGCAGAAGTGCGCAAAATTTGTTGCCTACTCAACCATTTCTTAGGTTCAAACTCCCATATCTCGCGAACGGATTGACCAAACCCAAAAATTCCTATTGCGTCTGAAAGTAGAAACTCGCCCGATTACAACGGTATGTCTATTTTCTCCCTGGGCCATTCTGGTTAAGCGTTTGGAGCAGCAGAATTGCGAAAAATTTGTTGTCTCCTGAACCATTTCTTAGCTGCAAACTCCCATATCTCGCGAACGGATTGACCAAACCAAAAATTCCTATGGCGTCTGAAAGTGGAAGCTCCCCCGATTACAAAGGTATGTGTATTTCTCCCCTAAGACATTCTGGTTAAGCGTTTGGAGCAGCAAAAGTGCGTAAAATTTGTTGTCTTTTCAACCATTTCTTAGCTTCAAACTCCCATATCTCGCGAACGGATTGACCAAACCCAAAAATTCCTATTGCGTCTGAAAGTAGAAACTCGCCCGATTACAACGGTATGTGTATTTTTTCCCTAGGCCATTCTGGTTATGTGTTTGGAGCAGCAGAAGTGCGACAAATTTGTTGTCTTCTAAACCATTTCTTAGATTCAAACTCCCATATCTCGCGAACGGATTGACCAAACCCAAAAATTCCTATTGCGTCTGAAAGTAGAAACTCGCCCGATTACAACGGTATATGTATTTTTTCCCTAGGCCATTCTGGTTAAGCGTTTGGAGCAGCAGAAGTGCGGAAAAATTGTTGCCTACTCAACCGTTTCTTAGCTTCAAACTCCCATATCTCGCGAACGGATTGACCAAACCCAAAAATTCCTATTGCGTCTGAAAGTAGAAACTCGCCCGATTACAACGGTATGTGTATTTTTTCCCTGGGCCATTCTGGTTAGGCGTTTGGAGCAGCAGAAATGCGCAAAATTTGTTGCCTTCTCAACCATTTCTTAGCTTCAAACTCCCATATCTCGCGAACGGATAAACCAAACCCAAAAATTCCGGTTGCGTCTGAAAGTAGAAACTCGCCCGATTACAACGGTATGTGTATTTTTCCCCTAGGCCATTCTGGTTAAGCGTTTGGAGCAGCAGAATTGCGAAAAATTTGTTGTCTTCTCAACCATTTCTTAGCTTCAAACTCCCATATCTCGCGAACGGATTGAACAAACCCAAAAATTTCGGTTGCGTCTGAAAGTAGAAACTCGACCGAATACAACGGTATGTCTATTTTTTCCCTAGGCCATTCTGGTTAAGCGTTTGGAGAGGCAGAATTGCGAAAAATTTATTGCCTTCTCAACCATTTCTTAGCTTCAAGCTCCCATATCTCGCGAACGGATTGACCAAACCGAAAAATTCCTATTGCGTCTGAAAGTAGAAACTGTCCGGATTATAACGGTATGTGTATTTTTTGCCTAGGCCATTCTGGTTAAGCGTTTGGAGCAGCAGAAGTGCGAAAAATTTGTTGTCTTCTCAACCATTTCTTAGTTTCAAACTCCCATATCTCGCGAACGGATTGACCAAACTCAAAAATTCCTCCTGCGTCTGAAAGTAGAAACTCGCCCGAATGCAACGGTATGTCTATTTTTTCCCTAGGCCATTCTGGTTAAGCGTTTGGAGAGGCAGAATTGCGAAAAATTTGTTGCCGTCTCAACCATTTCTTAGCTTCAAACTCCCATATCTCGCGAACGGATTGACGAAACACAAAAATTCCTGCTGCGTCTGAAAGTAGAAACTCGCTCGATTACAAAGGTATGTGTATTTTTTCCCTAGGCCATTCTGGTTAAGCGTTTGATGCAGCAGAAGTGCGTAAAATTTGTTGCCTTCTTAACCATTTCTTAGCTTCAAACTCCCATATCTCGCGAACGGATTGACCAAACCCAAAAATACCTGCAGCGTCTGAAAGTAGAAACACGCCCGATTACATCGGTATGTGTATTTTTTCCCTGGGCCATTCTAGTTAAGCGTTTCGAGCAGCAGAAGTGCGAAAAATTTGATGCCTTCTCAACCATTTCTTAGCTTCAAACTCCCATATCTCGCGAACGGATTGACCGATCCCAAAAATTTCTATTGCATCTGAAAGTAGAAACTCGCCCGATTACAACGGTATGTGTATTTTTTCCCTGGGCCATTCTGGTTAGGCGTTTGGAGCAGCAGAAATGCGCAAAATTTGTTGCCTTCTCAACTCTTTCTTAGCTTCAAACTCCCATATATCGCGCAAGGATTCACCAAACCCAAAAATTCCTATTTCGACTGAAAGTAGAAACTCGCTCGATTACAAAGGTATGTGTATTTTTTCCCTAGGCCATTCTGGTTAAGCGTTTGATGCAGCAGAAGTGCGTAAAATTTGTTGCCTTCTCAACCATTTCTTAGCTTCAAACTCCCATATCTCGCGAACGGATTGACCAAACCCAAAAATACCTGCAGCGTCTGAAAGTAGAAACACGCCCGATTACATCGGTATGTGTATTTTTTGCCTAGGCCTTTCTGGTTAAGCGTTTGGAGCAGCAGAAATGCGCAAAATTTGTTGCCTTCTCAACCATTTCTTAGCTTCAAACTCCCATATCTCGCGAACGGATAAACCAAACCCAAAAATTCCGGTTGCGTCTGAAAGTAGAAACTCGCCCGATTACAACGGTATGTCTATTTTTTCCCTAGGCCATTCTGGTTAAGCGTTTGGAGAGGCAGAATTGCGAAAAATTTATTGCCTTCTTAACCATTTCTTAGCTTCAAGCTCCCATATCTCGCGAACGGATTGACCAAACCGAAAAATTCCTATTGCGTCTGAAAGTAGAAACTGTCCGGATTATAACGGTATGTGTATTTTTTGCCTAGGCCATTCTGGTTAAGCGTTTGGAGCAGCAGAAGTGCGAAAAATTTGTTGTCTTCTCAACCATTTCTTAGTTTCAAACTCCCATATCTCGCGAACGGATTGACCAAACTCAAAAATTCCTCCTGCGTCTGAAAGTAGAAACTCGGCCGAATGCAACGGTATGTCTATTTTTTCCCTAGGCCATTCTGGTTAAGCGTTTGGAGAGGCAGAATTGCGAAAAATTTGTTGCCGTCTCAACCATTTCTTAGCTTCAAACTCCCATATCTCGCGAACGGATTGACGAAACACAAAAATTCCTGCTGCGTCTGAAAGTAGAAACTCGCTCGATTACAAAGGTATGTGTATTTTTTCCCTAGGCCATTCTGGTTAAGCGTTTGATGCAGCAGAAGTGCGTAAAATTTGTTGCCTTCTCAACCATTTCTTAGCTTCAAACTCCCATATCTCGCGAACGGATTGACCAAACCCAAAAATACCTGCAGCGTCTGAAAGTAGAAACACGCCCGATTACATCGGTATGTGTATTTTTTCCCTGGGCCATTCTAGTTAAGCGTTTCGAGCAGCAGAAGTGCGAAAAATTTGATGCCTTCTCAACCATTTCTTAGCTTCAAACTCCCATATCTCGCGAACGGATTGACCGATCCCAAAAATTTCTATTGCATCTGAAAGTAGAAACTCGCCCGATTACAACGGTATGTGTATTTTTTCCCTGGGCCATTCTGGTTAGGCGTTTGGAGCAGCAGAAATGCGCAAAATTTGTTGCCTTCTCAACTCTTTCTTAGCTTCAAACTCCCATATATCGCGCAAGGATTCACCAAACCCAAAAATTCCTATTTCGACTGAAAGTAGAAACTCGCTCGATTACAAAGGTATGTGTATTTTTTCCCTAGGCCATTCTGGTTAAGCGTTTGATGCAGCAGAAGTGCGTAAAATTTGTTGCCTTCTCAACCATTTCTTAGCTTCAAACTCCCATATCTCGCGAACGGATTGACCAAACCCAAAAATACCTGCAGCGTCTGAAAGTAGAAACACGCCCGATTACATCGGTATGTGTATTTTTTGCCTAGGCCTTTCTGGTTAAGCGTTTGGAGCAGCAGAAGTGCGAAAAATTTGTTGTGTTCTCAACCATTTCTTAGTTTCAAACTCCCATATCTCGCGAACGGTTTGACCAACCTCAAAAATTCCTCCTGCGTCTGAAAGTAGAAACTCGCCCGAATACAACCGTATGTCTATTTTTTCCCTAGGCCATTCTGGTTAAGCGTTTGGAGGGGCAGAAGTGCGAAAAATTTGTTGCCTTCTCAACCATTTCTTAGCTTCAAACTCCCATCTCTCGCGAACGGATTGACCAAACCCAAAAACTCCTATTGCATCTGAAAGTAGAAACTCACCCGATTACAACAGTATGTGTATTCTTTCCCTAGGCCATTCTGGTTAAGCGTTTGGAGAGGCAGAAGTGCGCAAAATTTGTTTTCTTCTCAACCATTTCTTAGCTCCAAACTCCCATATCTCGCGAACGGATTGACCAAACCCAAAAATTCCTATTGCGTCTGAAAGTAGAAACTCCCCGAATACAACGGTATGTCTATTTTTTCCCTAGGCCATTCTGGTTAAGCGTTTGGAGGGGCAGAAGTGCGAAAAATTTGTTGCCTTCTCAACCATTTCTTAGCTTCAAACTCCCATCTCTCGCGAACGGATTGACCAAACCCAAGAACTCCTATTGCATCTGAAAGTAGAAACTCGCCCGATTACAACGGTATGAGTATTTTTTCCCTAGGCCATTCTGGTTAAGTGTTTGGAGCAGCAGAAGTGCGCAAAATTTGTTGCCTACTCAACCATTTCTTAGGTTCAAACTCCCATATCTCGCGAACGGATTGACCAAACCAAAAATTCCTATGGCGTCTGAAAGTAGAAGCTCCCCCGATTACAACGGTATGTCTATTTTCTCCCTGGGCCATTCTGGTTAAGCGTTTGGAGCAGCAGAATTGCGAAAAATTTGTTGTCTCCTGAACCATTTCTTAGCTGCAAACTCCCATATCTCGCGAACGGATTGAGCAAACGCAAAAATTCCTATTGCGTCTGAATGTAGAAACTCGCCCGATTACAACGGTATGTCTATTTTTTCCCTGGGGCATTCTGGTTAAGCGTTTGGAGCAGCAGAAGTGCGAAAAATTTGTAGTCTTCGCAACCATGTCTTAGCTTCAAACTCCTATATCTCGCGAACGGATTGACCAAACCCAAAAATTCCTGTCGCGTGTGAATGTAGAATCTCTCCCGATCACAACGGTATGTCTATTTTTTCCCTGGGCCATTTTGGTTAAGCGTTTGGAGCAGCAGAAGTGCGAAAAATTTGTAGTCTTCGCAACCATTTCTTAGCTTCAAACTCCCATATCTCGCGAACGGATTGGCCATACCCAAAAATTCCTATTGCGTCTGAAAGTAGAAACTCGCCCGATTACAACGGTATGAGTATTTCTTACCCTAGGCCATTCTGGTTAAGTGTTTGGAGCAGCAGAAGTGCGCAAAATTTGTTGCCTACTCAACCATTTCTTAGGTTCAAACTCCCATATCTCGCGAACGGATTGACCAAACCAAAAATTCCTATGGCGTCTGAAAGTAGAAGCTCCCCCGATTACAACGGTATGTCTATTTTCTCCCTGGGCCATTCTGGTTAAGCGTTTGGAGCAGCAGAATTGCGAAAAATTTGTTGTCTCCTGAACCATTTCTTAGCTGCAAACTCCCATATCTCGCGAACGGATTGACCAAACCAAAAATTCCTATGGCGTCTGAAAGTAGAAGCTCCCCCGATTACAAAGGTATGTGTATTTCTCCCCTAAGACATTCTGGTTAAGCGTTTGGAGCAGCAAAAGTGCGTAAAATTTGTTGTCTTCTCAACCATTTCTTAGCTTCAAACTCCCATATCTCGCGAACGGATTGACCAAACCCAAAAATTCCTATTGCGTCTGAAAGTAGAAACTCGCCCGATTACAACGGTATGTGTATTTTTTCCCTAGGCCATTCTGGTTATGTGTTTGGAGCAGCAGAAGTGCGACAAATTTGTTGTCTTCTAAACCATTTCTTAGATTCAAACTCCCATATCTCGCGAACGGATTGACCAAACCCAAAAATTCCTATTGCGTCTGAAAGTAGAAACTCGCCCGATTACAACGGTATATGTATTTTTTTCCTAGGCCATTCTGGTTAAGCGTTTGGAGCAGCAGAAGTGCGGAAAAATTGTTGCCTACTCAACCGTTTCTTAGCTTCAAACTCCCATATCTCGCGAACGGATTGACCAAACCCAAAAATTCCTATTGCGTCTGAAAGTAGAAACTCGCCCGATTACAACGGTATGTGTATTTTTTCCCTGGGCCATTCTGGTTAGGCGTTTGGAGCAGCAGAAATGCGCAAAATTTGTTGCCTTCTCAACCATTTCTTAGCTTCAAACTCCCATATCTCGCGAACGGATAAACCAAACCCAAAAATTCCGGTTGCGTCTGAAAGTAGAAACTCGCCCGATTACAACGGTATGTGTATTTTTCCCCTAGGCCATTCTGGTTAAGCGTTTGGAGCAGCAGAATTGCGAAAAATTTGTTGTCTTCTCAACCATTTCTTAGCTTCAAACTCCCATATCTCGCGAACGGATTGAACAAACCCAAAAATTTCGGTTGCGTCTGAAAGTAGAAACTCGACCGAATACAACGGTATGTCTATTTTTTCCCTAGGCCATTCTGGTTAAGCGTTTGGAGAGGCAGAATTGCGAAAAATTTATTGCCTTCTCAACCATTTCTTAGCTTCAAACTCCCATATCTCGCGAACGGATTGACCAAACCCAAAAATTCCTGTTGCGTGTGAATGTAGCATCTCTCCCGATCACAACGGTATGTCTATTTTTTCCCTGGGCCATTCTGGTTAAGCGTTTGGAGCAGCAGAAGTGCGAAAAATTTGTTGCCTACTCAACCATTTCTTAGCTTCAAACTCCCATATCTCGCGAACGGATTGAGCAAACGCAAAAATTCCTATTGCGTCTGAATGTAGAAACTCGCCCGATTACAACGGTATGTCTATTTTTTCCCTGGGCCATTCTGGTTAAGCGTTTGGAGCAGCAGAAGTGCGAAAAATTTGTAGTCTTCGCAACCATTTCTTAGCTTCAAACTCCCATATCTCGCGAACGGATTGACCAAACCCAAAAATTCCTGTTGCGTGTGAATGTAGAATCTCTCCCGATCACAACGGTATGTCTATTTTTTCCCTGGGCCATTCTGGTTAAGCGTTTGGAGCAGCAGAAGTGCGAAAAATTTGTAGTCTTCGCAACCATTTCTTAGCTTCAAACTCCCATATCTCGCGAACGGATTGGCCATACCCAAAAATTCCTATTGCGTCTGAAAGTAGAAACTCGCCCGATTACAACGGTATGAGTATTTTTTCCCTAGGCCATTCTGGTTAAGTGTTTGGAGCAGCAGAAGTGCGCAAAATTTGTTGCCTACTCAACCATTTCTTAGGTTCAAACTCCCATATCTCGCGAACGGATTGACCAAACCAAAAATTCCTATGGCGTCTGAAAGTAGAAGCTCCCCCGATTACAACGGTATGTCTATTTTCTCCCTGGGCCATTCTGGTTAAGCGTTTGGAGCAGCAGAATTGCGAAAAATTTGTTGTCTCCTGAACCATTTCTTAGCTGCAAACTCCCATATCTCGCGAACGGATTGAGCAAACGCAAAAATTCCTATTGCGTCTGAATGTAGAAACTCGCCCGATTACAACGGTATGTCTATTTTTTCCCTGGGCCATTCTGGTTAAGCGTTTGGAGCAGCAGAAGTGCGAAAAATTTGTAGTCTTCGCAACCATTTCTTAGCTTCAAACTCCTATATCTCGCGAACGGATTGACCAAACCCAAAAATTCCTGTTGCGTGTGAATGTAGAATCTCTCCCGATCACAACGGTATGTCTATTTTTTCCCTGGGCCATTTTGGTTAAGCGTTTGGAGCAGCCGAAGTGCGAAAAATTTGTAGTCTTCGCAACCATTTCTTAGCTTCAAACTCCCATATCTCGCGAACGGATTGGCCATACCCAAAAATTCCTATTGCGTCTGAAAGTAGAAACTCGCCCGATTACAACGGTATGAGTATTTTTTCCCTAGGCCATTCTGGTTAAGTGTTTGGAGCAGCAGAAGTGCGCAAAATTTGTTGCCTACTCAACCATTTCTTAGGTTCAAACTCCCATATCTCGCGAACGGATTGACCAAACCCAAAAATTCCTATTGCGTCTGAAAGTAGAAACTCGCCCGATTACAACGGTATGTCTATTTTCTCCCTGGGCCATTCTGGTTAAGCGTTTGGAGCAGCAGAATTGCGAAAAATTTGTTGTCTCCTGAACCATTTCTTAGCTGCAAACTCCCATATCTCGCGAACGGATTGACCAAACCAAAAATTCCTATGGCGTCTGAAAGTGGAAGCTCCCCCGATTACAAAGGTATGTGTATTTCTCCCCTAAGACATTCTGGTTAAGCGTTTGGAGCAGCAAAAGTGCGTAAAATTTGTTGTCTTTTCAACCATTTCTTAGCTTCAAACTCCCATATCTCGCGAACGGATTGACCAAACCCAAAAATTCCTATTGCGTCTGAAAGTAGAAACTCGCCCGATTACAACGGTATGTGTATTTTTTCCCTAGGCCATTCTGGTTATGTGTTTGGAGCAGCAGAAGTGCGACAAATTTGTTGTCTTCTAAACCATTTCTTAGATTCAAACTCCCATATCTCGCGAACGGATTGACCAAACCCAAAAATTCCTATTGCGTCTGAAAGTAGAAACTCGCCCGATTACAACGGTATATGTATTTTTTCCCTAGGCCATTCTGGTTAAGCGTTTGGAGCAGCAGAAGTGCGGAAAAATTGTTGCCTACTCAACCGTTTCTTAGCTTCAAACTCCCATATCTCGCGAACGGATTGACCAAACCCAAAAATTCCTATTGCGTCTGAAAGTAGAAACTCGCCCGATTACAACGGTATGTTTATTTTTTCCCTGGGCCATTCTGGTTAGGCGTTTGGAGCAGCAGAAATGCGCAAAATTTGTTGCCTTCTCAACCATTTCTTAGCTTCAAACTCCCATATCTCGCGAACGGATAAACCAAACCCAAAAATTCCGGTTGCGTCTGAAAGTAGAAACTCGCCCGATTACAACGGTATGTGTATTTTTCCCCTAGGCCATTCTGGTTAAGCGTTTGGAGCAGCAGAATTGCGAAAAATTTGTTGTCTTCTCAACCATTTCTTAGCTTCAAACTCCCATATCTCGCGAACGGATTGAACAAACCCAAAAATTTCGGTTGCGTCTGAAAGTAGAAACTCGACCGAATACAACGGTATGTCTATTTTTTCCCTAGGCCATTCTGGTTAAGCGTTTGGAGAGGCAGAATTGCGAAAAATTTATTGCCTTCTCAACCATTTCTTAGCTTCAAGCTCCCATATCTCGCGAACGGATTGACCAAACCGAAAAATTCCTATTGCGTCTGAAAGTAGAAACTGTCCGGATTATAACGGTATGTGTATTTTTTGCCTAGGCCATTCTGGTTAAGCGTTTGGAGCAGCAGAAGTGCGAAAAATTTGTTGTCTTCTCAACCATTTCTTAGTTTCAAACTCCCATATCTCGCGAACGGATTGACCAAACTCAAAAATTCCTCCTGCGTCTGAAAGTAGAAACTCGCCCGAATGCAACGGTATGTCTATTTTTTCCCTAGGCCATTCTGGTTAAGCGTTTGGAGAGGCAGAATTGCGAAAAATTTGTTGCCGTCTCAACCATTTCTTAGCTTCAAACTCCCATATCTCGCGAACGGATTGACGAAACACAAAAATTCCTGCTGCGTCTGAAAGTAGAAACTCGCTCGATTACAAAGGTATGTGTATTTTTTCCCTAGGCCATTCTGGTTAAGCGTTTGATGCAGCAGAAGTGCGTAAAATTTGTTGCCTTCTTAACCATTTCTTAGCTTCAAACTCCCATATCTCGCGAACGGATTGACCAAACCCAAAAATACCTGCAGCGTCTGAAAGTAGAAACACGCCCGATTACATCGGTATGTGTATTTTTTCCCTGGGCCATTCTAGTTAAGCGTTTCGAGCAGCAGAAGTGCAAAAAATTTGATGCCTTCTCAACCATTTCTTAGCTTCAAACTCCCATATCTCGCGAACGGATTGACCGATCCCAAAAATTTCTATTGCATCTGAAAGTAGAAACTCGCCCGATTACAACGGTATGTGTATTTTTTCCCTGGGCCATTCTGGTTAGGCGTTTGGAGCAGCAGAAATGCGCAAAATTTGTTGCCTTCTCAACTCTTTCTTAGCTTCAAACTCCCATATATCGCGCAAGGATTCACCAAACCCAAAAATTCCTATTTCGACTGAAAGTAGAAACTCGCTCGATTACAAAGGTATGTGTATTTTTTCCCTAGGCCATTCTGGTTAAGCGTTTGATGCAGCAGAAGTGCGTAAAATTTGTTGCCTTCTCAACCATTTCTTAGCTTCAAACTCCCATATCTCGCGAACGGATTGACCAAACCCAAAAATACCTGCAGCGTCTGAAAGTAGAAACACGCCCGATTACATCGGTATGTGTATTTTTTGCCTAGGCCTTTCTGGTTAAGCGTTTGGAGCAGCAGAAATGCGCAAAATTTGTTGCCTTCTCAACCATTTCTTAGCTTCAAACTCCCATATCTCGCGAACGGATAAACCAAACCCAAAAATTCCGGTTGCGTCTGAAAGTAGAAACTCGCCCGATTACAACGGTATGTCTATTTTTTCCCTAGGCCATTCTGGTTAAGCGTTTGGAGAGGCAGAATTGCGAAAAATTTATTGCCTTCTTAACCATTTCTTAGCTTCAAGCTCCCATATCTCGCGAACGGATTGACCAAACCGAAAAATTCCTATTGCGTCTGAAAGTAGAAACTGTCCGGATTATAACGGTATGTGTATTTTTTGCCTAGGCCATTCTGGTTAAGCGTTTGGAGCAGCAGAAGTGCGAAAAATTTGTTGTCTTCTCAACCATTTCTTAGTTTCAAACTCCCATATCTCGCGAACGGATTGACCAAACTCAAAAATTCCTCCTGCGTCTGAAAGTAGAAACTCGGCCGAATGCAACGGTATGTCTATTTTTTCCCTAGGCCATTCTGGTTAAGCGTTTGGAGAGGCAGAATTGCGAAAAATTTGTTGCCGTCTCAACCATTTCTTAGCTTCAAACTCCCATATCTCGCGAACGGATTGACGAAACACAAAAATTCCTGCTGCGTCTGAAAGTAGAAACTCGCTCGATTACAAAGGTATGTGTATTTTTTCCCTAGGCCATTCTGGTTAAGCGTTTGATGCAGCAGAAGTGCGTAAAATTTGTTGCCTTCTCAACCATTTCTTAGCTTCAAACTCCCATATCTCGCGAACGGATTGACCAAACCCAAAAATACCTGCAGCGTCTGAAAGTAGAAACACGCCCGATTACATCGGTATGTGTATTTTTTCCCTGGGCCATTCTAGTTAAGCGTTTCGAGCAGCAGAAGTGCGAAAAATTTGATGCCTTCTCAACCATTTCTTAGCTTCAAACTCCCATATCTCGCGAACGGATTGACCGATCCCAAAAATTTCTATTGCATCTGAAAGTAGAAACTCGCCCGATTACAACGGTATGTGTATTTTTTCCCTGGGCCATTCTGGTTAGGCGTTTGGAGCAGCAGAAATGCGCAAAATTTGTTGCCTTCTCAACTCTTTCTTAGCTTCAAACTCCCATATATCGCGCAAGGATTCACCAAACCCAAAAATTCCTATTTCGACTGAAAGTAGAAACTCGCTCGATTACAAAGGTATGTGTATTTTTTCCCTAGGCCATTCTGGTTAAGCGTTTGATGCAGCAGAAGTGCGTAAAATTTGTTGCCTTCTCAACCATTTCTTAGCTTCAAACTCCCATATCTCGCGAACGGATTGACCAAACCCAAAAATACCTGCAGCGTCTGAAAGTAGAAACACGCCCGATTACATCGGTATGTGTATTTTTTGCCTAGGCCTTTCTGGTTAAGCGTTTGGAGCAGCAGAAGTGCGAAAAATTTGTTGTGTTCTCAACCATTTCTTAGTTTCAAACTCCCATATCTCGCGAACGGTTTGACCAACCTCAAAAATTCCTCCTGCGTCTGAAAGTAGAAACTCGCCCGAATACAACCGTATGTCTATTTTTTCCCTAGGCCATTCTGGTTAAGCGTTTGGAGGGGCAGAAGTGCGAAAAATTTGTTGCCTTCTCAACCATTTCTTAGCTTCAAACTCCCATCTCTCGCGAACGGATTGACCAAACCCAAAAACTCCTATTGCATCTGAAAGTAGAAACTCACCCGATTACAACAGTATGTGTATTCTTTCCCTAGGCCATTCTGGTTAAGCGTTTGGAGAGGCAGAAGTGCGCAAAATTTGTTTTCTTCTCAACCATTTCTTAGCTCCAAACTCCCATATCTCGCGAACGGATTGACCAAACCCAAAAATTCCTATTGCGTCTGAAAGTAGAAACTCCCCGAATACAACGGTATGTCTATTTTTTCCCTAGGCCATTCTGGTTAAGCGTTTGGAGGGGCAGAAGTGCGAAAAATTTGTTGCCTTCTCAACCATTTCTTAGCTTCAAACTCCCATCTCTCGCGAACGGATTGACCAAACCCAAGAACTCCTATTGCATCTGAAAGTAGAAACTCGCCCGATAACAACGGTATGAGTATTTTTTCCCTAGGCCATTCTGGATAAGCGTTTGGAGCAGTAGAAGTGCGAAAAATTTGTTGCCTTCTCAACCATTTCTTAACTTCTGACTCCCATATCTTGCGAACGGTTTTACCAAACCAAAAAATTCCTATTGCGTCTGAAAGTAGAAACTCGCCCGAATACAACGGTATGTCTATTTTTTCCCTAGGCCATTCTGGTTAAGCGTTTGGAGAGGCAGAAGTGCGAAAAATTTGTTGCCTTCTCAACCATTTCTTAGCTTCAAACTCCCATATCTCGCGAACGGATTGACCAAACCCAAAAATTCCTATTTCGACTGAAAGTAGAAACTCGCTCGATTACAAAGGTATGTGTATTTTTTCCCTAGGCCATTCTGGTTAAGCGTTTGATGCAGCAGAAGTGCGTAAAATTTGTTGCCTTCTCAACCATTTCTTAGCTTCAAACTCCCATATCTCGCGAACGGATTGACCAAACCCAAAAATACCTGCAGCGTCTGAAAGTAGAAACACGCCCGATTACATCGGTATGTGTATTTTTTGCCTAGGCCTTTCTGGTTAAGCGTTTGGAGCAGCAGAAGTGCGAAAAATTTGTTGTCTTCTCAACCATTTCTTAGTTTCAAACTCCCATATCTCGCGAACGGATTGAACAAACCCAAAAATTTCGGTTGCGTCTGAAAGTAGAAACTCGACCGAATACAACGGTATGTCTATTTTTTCCCTAGGCCATTCTGGTTAAGCGTTTGGAGAGGCAGAATTGCGAAAAATTTATTGCCTTCTTAACCATTTCTTAGCTTCAAGCTCCCATATCTCGCGAACGGATTGACCAAACCGAAAAATTCCTATTGCGTCTGAAAGTAGAAACTGTCCGGATTATAACGGTATGTGTATTTTTTGCCTAGGCCATTCTGGTTAAGCGTTTGGAGCAGCAGAAGTGCGAAAAATTTGTTGTCTTCTCAACCATTTCTTAGTTTCAAACTCCCATATCTCGCGAACGGATTGACCAAACTCAAAAATTCCTCCTGCGTCTGAAAGTAGAAACTCGCCCGAATGCAACGGTATGTCTATTTTTTCCCTAGGCCATTCTGGTTAAGCGTTTGGAGAGGCAGAATTGCGAAAAATTTGTTGCCGTCTCAACCATTTCTTAGCTTCAAACTCCCATATCTCGCGAACGGATTGACGAAACACAAAAATTCCTGCTGCGTCTGAAAGTAGAAACTCGCTCGATTACAAAGGTATGTGTATTTTTTCCCTAGGCCATTCTGGTTAAGCGTTTGGAGCAGCAGAAGTGCGAAAAATTTGTAGTCTTCGCAACCATTTCTTAGCTTCAAACTCCCATATCTCGCGAACGGATTGGCCATACCCAAAAATTCCTATTGAGTCTGAAAGTAGAAACTCGCCCGATTACAACGGTATGAGTATTTTTTCCCTAGGCCATTCTGGTTAAGTGTTTCGAGCAGCAGAAGTGCGCAAAATTTGTTGCCTACTCAACCATTTCTTAGGTTCAAACTCCCATATCTCGCGAACGGATTGACCAAACCAAAAATTCCTATGGCGTCTGAAAGTAGAAGCTCCCCCGATTACAACGGTATGTCTATTTTCTCCCTGGGCCATTCTGGTTAAGCGTTTGGAGCAGCAGAATTGCGAAAAATTTGTTGTCTCCTGAACCATTTCTTAGCTGCAAACTCCCATATCTCGCGAACGGATTGACCAAACCAAAAATTCCTATGGCGTCTGAAAGTAGAAGCTCCCCCGATTACAAAGGTATGTGTATTTCTCCCCTAAGACATTCTGGTTAAGCGTTTGGAGCAGCAAAAGTGCGTAAAATTTGTTGTCTTCTCAACCATTTCTTAGCTTCAAACTCCCATATCTCGCGAACGGATTGACCAAACCCAAAAATTCCTATTGCGTCTGAAAGTAGAAACTCGCCCGATTACAACGGTATGTGTATTTTTTCCCTAGGCCATTCTGGTTATGTGTTTGGAGCAGCAGAAGTGCGACAAATTTGTTGTCTTCTAAACCATTTCTTAGATTCAAACTCCCATATCTCGCGAAATGATTGACCAAACCCAAAAATTCCTATTGCGTCTGAAAGTAGAAACTCGCCCGATTACAACGGTATATGTATTTTTTCCCTAGGCCATTCTGGTTAAGCGTTTGGAGCAGCAGAAGTGCGGAAAAATTGTTGCCTACTCAACCGTTTCTTAGCTTCAAACTCCCATATCTCGCGAACGGATTGACCAAACCCAAAAATTCCTATTGCGTCTGAAAGTAGAAACTCGCCCGATTACAACGGTATGTGTATTTTTTCCCTGGGCCATTCTGGTTAGGCGTTTGGAGCAGCAGAAATGCGCAAAATTTGTTGCCTTCTCAACCATTTCTTAGCTTCAAACTCCCATATCTCGCGAACGGATAAACCAAACCCAAAAATTCCGGTTGCGTCTGAAAGTAGAAACTCGCCCGATTACAACGGTATGTGTATTTTTCCCCTAGGCCATTCTGGTTAAGCGTTTGGAGCAGCAGAATTGCGAAAAATTTGTTGTCTTCTCAACCATTTCTTAGCTTCAAACTCCCATATCTCGCGAACGGATTGAACAAACCCAAAAATTTCGGTTGCGTCTTAAAGTAGAAACTCGACCGAATACAACGGTATGTCTATTTTTTCCCTAGGCCATTCTGGTTAAGCGTTTGGAGAGGCAGAATTGCGAAAAATTTATTGCCTTCTCAACCATTTCTTAGCTTCAAGCTCCCATATCTCGCGAACGGATTGACCAAACCGAAAAATTCCTATTGCGTCTGAAAGTAGAAACTGTCCGGATTATAACGGTATGTGTATTTTTTGCCTAGGCCATTCTGGTTAAGCGTTTGGAGCAGCAGAAGTGCGAAAAATTTGTTGTCTTCTCAACCATTTCTTAGTTTCAAACTCCCATATCTCGCGAACGGATTGACCAAACTCAAAAATTCCTCCTGCGTCTGAAAGTAGAAACTCGCCCGAATGCAACGGTATGTCTATTTTTTCCCTAGGCCATTCTGGTTAAGCGTTTGGAGAGGCAGAATTGCGAAAAATTTGTTGCCGTCTCAACCATTTCTTAGCTTCAAACTCCCATATCTCGCGAACGGATTGACGAAACACAAAAATTCCTGCTGCGTCTGAAAGTAGAAACTCGCTCGATTACAAGGGTATGTGTATTTTTTCCCTAGGCCATTCTGGTTAAGCGTTTGATGCAGCAGAAGTGCGTAAAATTTGTTGCCTTCTTAACCATTTCTTAGCTTCAAACTCCCATATCTCGCGAACGGATTGACCAAACCCAAAAATACCTGCAGCGTCTGAAAGTAGAAACACGCCCGATTACATCGGTATGTGTATTTTTTCCCTGGGCCATTCTAGTTAAGCGTTTCGAGCAGCAGAAGTGCGAAAAATTTGATGCCTTCTCAACCATTTCTTAGCTTCAAACTCCCATATCTCGCGAACGGATTGACCGATCCCAAAAATTTCTATTGCATCTGAAAGTAGAAACTCGCCCGATTACAACGGTATGTGTATTTTTTCCCTGGGCCATTCTGGTTAGGCGTTTGGAGCAGCAGAAATGCGCAAAATTTGTTGCCTTCTCAACTCTTTCTTAGCTTCAAACTCCCATATATCGCGCAAGGATTCACCAAACCCAAAAATTCCTATTTCGACTGAAAGTAGAAACTCGCTCGATTACAAAGGTATGTGTATTTTTTCCCTAGGCCATTCTGGTTAAGCGTTTGATGCAGCAGAAGTGCGTAAAATTTGTTGCCTTCTCAACCATTTCTTAGCTTCAAACTCCCATATCTCGCGAACGGATTGACCAAACCCAAAAATACCTGCAGCGTCTGAAAGTAGAAACACGCCCGATTACATCGGTATGTGTATTTTTTGCCTAGGCCTTTCTGGTTAAGCGTTTGGAGCAGCAGAAGTGCGAAAAATTTGTTGTCTTCTCAACCATTTCTTAGTTTCAAACTCCCATATCTCGCGAACGGTTTGACCAACCTCAAAAATTCCTCCTGCGTCTGAAAGTAGAAACTCGCCCGAATACAACCGTATGTCTATTTTTTCCCTAGGCCATTCTGGTTAAGCGTTTGGAGGGGCAGAAGTGCGAAAAATTTGTTGCCTTCTCAACCATTTCTTAGCTTCAAACTCCCATCTCTCGCGAACGGATTGACCAAACCCAAAAACTCCTATTGCATCTGAAAGTAGAAACTCACCCGATTACAACAGTATGTGTATTCTTTCCCTAGGCCATTCTGGTTAAGCGTTTGGAGAGGCAGAAGTGCGCAAAATTTGTTGTCTTCTCAACCATTTCTTAGCTCCAAACTCCCATATCTCGCGAACGGATTGACCAAACCCAAAAATTCCTATTGCGTCTGAAAGTAGAAACTCCCCGAATTCAACGGTATGTCTATTTTTTCCCTAGGCCATTCTGGTTAAGCGTTTGGAGGGGCAGAAGTGCGAAAAATTTGTTGCCTTCTCAACCATTTCTTAGCTTCAAACTCCCATCTCTCGCGAACGGATTGACCAAACCCAAGAACTCCTATTGCATCTGAAAGTAGAAACTCGCCCGATAACAACGGTATGAGTATTTTTTCCCTAGGCCATTCTGGTTAAGCGTTTGGAGCAGTAGAATTGCGAAAAATTTGTTGCCTTCTCAACCATTTCTTAACTTCTGACTCCCATATCTTGCGAACGGTTTTACCAAACCAAAAAATTCCTATTGCGTCTGAAAGTAGAAACTCGCCCGAATACAACGGTTTGTCTATTTTTTCCCTAGGCCATTCTGGTTAAGCGTTTGGAGAGGCAGAAGTGCGAAAAATTTGTTGCCTTCTCAACCATTTCTTAGCTTCAAACTCCCATATCTCGCGAACGGATTGACCAAACCCAAAAATTCCTATTTCGACTGAAAGTAGAAACTCGCTCGATTACAAAGGTATGTGTATTTTTTCCCTAGGCCATTCTGGTTAAGCGTTTGATGCAGCAGAAGTGCGTAAAATTTGTTGCCTTCTCAACCATTTCTTAGCTTCAAACTCCCATATCTCGCGAACGGATTGACCAAACCCAAAAATACCTGCAGCGTCTGAAAGTAGAAACACGCCCGATTACATCGGTATGTGTATTTTTTGCCTAGGCCTTTCTGGTTAAGCGTTTGGAGCAGCAGAAGTGCGAAAAATTTGTTGTCTTCTCAACCATTTCTTAGCTTCAAACTCCCATATATCGCGAACGGATTGAGCAAACCCAGAAATTTCTGCTGCGTCTGAAAGTAGAAACTCGCCCGATTACAACGGTATGTGTATTTTTCCCCTAGGCCATTCTGGTTAAGCGTTTGGAGCAGCAGAATTGCGAAAAATTTGTTGTCTTCAAAACCATTTCTTAGCTTCAAACTCCCATATCTCGCGAACGGATTGGCCAAACCCAAAAATTCCTGCTGCGTCTGAAAGTAGAAACTCGCTCGATTACAACGAAATGTGTATTTTTTCCCTAGGCCATTCTGGTTAAGCGTTTGGAGCAGCAGAAGTGCGCAAAATTTGTTGCCTTCTCAACCATTTCTTAGCTTCAAACTCCCATATCTCGCGAACGGATTGACCAAACCCAAAAATTCCTATTGCGTCTGAAAGTAGAAACTCGCCCGATTACAACGGTATGAGTATTTTTTCCCTAGGTCATTCTGGTTAACCGTTTGGAGCAGCAGAAGTGCGCAAAATTTGTTGCCTACTCAAGCATTTCTTAGCTTCAAACACCCATATCTCGCGAAAGGTTTGACCAAATCCAAAAATTACTGCTGCGTCTGAAAGTAGAAACTGGCCAGATTACATCGGTATGAGTATTTTCTCCCTAGGCCATTCTGGTTAAGTGTTTGGAGCAGCAGAAGTGCGAAAAATTTGTTGTCTGCTCAACCATTTCTTAGATTCAAACTCCCATATCTCGCGAACGGATTGACAAACCCAAAAATTTCTGCTGCGTCTGAAAGCAGAAACTCGCCCGATTACAACGGTATGAGTATTTTCCCCCTAAGCCATTCTGATTAAGCGTTTGGAGCAGCAAAAGTGCGAAAAATTTGTTGTCTTCTCAACCATTTCTTAGCTTCAAGCTCCCATATCTCGCGAATGGATTGACTAAACCCAAAAATTCCTATTGCATCTGAAAGTAGAAACTCGCCCGATTACAACGGTATGTGTATTTTTCCCCTAGGCCATTCTGGTTAAGCGTTTGGAGCAGCAGAAGTGTGCAAAATTTGTTGCCTACACAACCATTTCTTAGCTTCAAACTCTCATATATCGCGAACGGATTGAGTAAACCCAAAAATTTCTGCTGCGTCTAAAAGTAGAAACTCGCCCGATTACAAAGGTATGTGTATTTTTCCCCTAGACCTTTCTAGTTAAGTGTTTGGAGCAGCAGAAGTGCGAAAAATTTGTCGTCTCCTGAACCATTTCTTAGCTGCAAACTCCCATATCTCGCGAACGGATTCACCAAACCCAAAAATTCCTATTGTGTCGGAAAGTAGAAACTCTCCCGTTTACAACGTTATGTCCCTTTTTTCCGTAGGCCATTCTGGTTAAGCGTTTGGAGCAGCAGAAGAGTGCAAAATTTGTTGCCTACTCAACCATTTCTTAGCTTCAAACTCCCATATATCGCGAACGGATTGAGCAAACCCAGAAATTTCTGCTGCGTCTGAAAGTAGAAACTCGCCCGATTACAACGGTATGTGTATTTTTCCCCTAGGCCATTCTGGTTAAGCGTTTGGAGCAGCAGAATTGCGCAAAATTTGTTGTCTGCTCAACCATTTCTTAGATTCAAACTCCCATATCTCGCGAACGGATTGACAAACCCAAAAATTTCTGCTGCGTCTGAAAGCAGAATCTCGCCCGATTACAACGGTATGAGTATTTTCCCCCTAAGCCATTCTGATTAAGCGTTTGGAGCAGCAAAAGTGCGAAAAATTTGTTGTCTTCTCAACCATTTCTTAGCTTCAAGCTCCCATATCTCGCGAATGGATTGACTAAACCCAAAAATTCCTATTGCATCTGAAAGTAGAAACTCGCCCGATTACAACGGTATGTGTATTTTTCCCCTAGGCCATTCTGGTTAAGCGTTTGGAGCAGCAGAAGTGTGCAAAATTTGTTGCCTACACAACCATTTCTTAGCTTCAAACTCTCATATATCGCGAACGGATTGAGTAAACCCAAAAATTTCTGCTGCGTCTAAAAGTAGAAACTCGCCCGATTACAAAGGTATGTGTATTTTTCCCCTAGACCTTTCTAGTTAAGTGTTTGGAGCAGCAGAAGTGCGAAAAATTTGTCGTCTCCTGAACCATTTCTTAGCTGCAAACTCCCATATCTCGCGAACGGATTCACCAAACCCAAAAATTCCTATTGTGTCGGAAAGTAGAAACTCTCCCGTTTACAACGTTATGTCCCTTTTTTCCGTAGGCCATTCTGGATAAGCGTTTGGAGCAGCAGAAGAGTGCAAAATTTGTTGCCTACTCAACCATTTCTTAGCTTCAAACTCCCATATATCGCGAACGGATTGAGCAAACCCAGAAATTTCTGCTGCGTCTGAAAGTAGAAACTCGCCCGATTACAACGGTATGTGTATTTTTCCCCTAGGCCATTCTGGTTAAGCGTTTGGAGCAGCAGAATTGCGAAAAATTGGTTGCCTACTCAACCGTTTCTTAGCTTCAAACTCCCATATCTCGCGAGAGGTTTGACCAAATCCAAAAATTTCTGCTGCGTCTAAAAGTAGAAACTGGCCAGATTACATCGGTATGAGTATTTTCTCCCTAGGCCATTCTGGTTAACCGTTTGGAGCAGCAGAAGTGCGCAAAATTTGTTGCCTACTCAAGCATTTCTTAGCTTCAAACACCCATATCTCGCGAAAAGTTTGACCAAATCCAAAAATTTCTGCTGCGTCTGAAAGTAGAAACTGGCCAGATTACATCGGTATGAGTATTTTCTCCCTAGGCCATTCTGGTTAAGTGTTTGGAGCAGCAGAAGTGCGAAAAATTTGTTGTCTGCTCAACCATTTCTTAGATTCAAACTCCCATATCTCGCGAACGGATTGACAAACCCAAAAATTTCTGCTGCGTCTGAAAGCAGAAACTCGCCCGATTACAACGGTATGAGTATTTTCCCCCTAAGCCATTCTGATTAAGCGTTTGGAGCAGCAAAAGTGCGAAAAATTTGTTGTCTTCTCAACCATTTCTTAGCTTCAAGCTCCCATATCTCGCGAATGGATTGACTAAACCCAAAAATTCCTATTGCATCTGAAAGTAGAAACTCGCCCGATTACAACGGTATGTGTATTTTTCCCCTAGGCCATTCTGGTTAAGCGTTTGGAGCAGCAGAAGTGTGCAAAATTTGTTGCCTACACAACCATTTCTTAGCTTCAAACTCTCATATATCGCGAACGGATTGAGTAAACCCAAAAATTTCTGCTGCGTCTAAAAGTAGAAACTCGCCCGATTACAAAGGTATGTGTATTTTTCCCCTAGACCTTTCTAGTTAAGTGTTTGGAGCAGCAGAAGTGCGAAAAATTTGTCGTCTCCTGAACCATTTCTTAGCTGCAAACTCCCATATCTCGCGAACGGATTCACCAAACCCAAAAATTCCTATTGTGTCGGAAAGTAGAAACTCTCCCGTTTACAACGTTATGTCCCTTTTTTCCGTAGGCCATTCTGGTTAAGCGTTTGGAGCAGCAGAAGAGTGCAAAATTTGTTGCCTACTCAACCATTTCTTAGCTTCAAACTCCCATATATCGCGAACGGATTGAGCAAACCCAGAAATTTCTGCTGCGTCTGAAAGTAGAAACTCGCCCGATTACAACGGTATGTGTATTTTTCCCCTAGGCCATTCTGGTTAAGCGTTTGGAGCAGCAGAATTGCGAAAAATTGGTTGCCTACTCAACCGTTTCTTAGCTTCAAACTCCCATATCTCGCGAGAGGTTTGACCAAATCCAAAAATTTCTGCTGCGTCTAAAAGTAGAAACTGCCCAGATTACATCGGTATGAGTATTTTCTCCCTAGGCCATTCTGGTTAAGTGTTTGGAGCAGCAGAAGTGCGAAAAATTTGTTGTCTGCTCAACCATTTCTTAGCTTCAAGCTCCCATATCTCGCGAATGGATTGACTAAACCCAAAAATTCCTATTGCATCTGAAAGTAGAAACTCGCCCGATTACAACGGTATGTGTATTTTTCCACTAGGCCATTCTGGTTAAGCGTTTGGAGCAGCAGAAGTGCGCAAAATTTGTTGCCTTCTCAACCATTTCTTAGCTTCAAACTCCCATATCTCGCGAACGGATTGACCAAACCCAAAAACTCCTATTGCATCTGATAGTCGAAACTCGCCCGATTACAACAGTATGTGTATTCTTTCCCTAGGCCATTCTGGTTAAGCGTTTGGAGAGGCAGAAGTGCGCAAAATTTGTTGTCTTCTCAACCATTTCTTAGCTCCAAACTCCCATGTCTCGCGAACGGATTGACCAAACCCAAAAATTCCTATTGCGTCTGAAAGTAGAAACTCGCCCGAATACAACGGTATGTCTATTTTTTCCCTAGGCCATTCTGGTTAAGCGTTTGGAGGGGCAGAAGTGCGTAAAATTTGATGTCTTCTCAACCATTTCTTAGCTTCAAAATCCCATCTCTCGCGAACGGATTGACCAAACCCAAAAACTCCTATTGCATCTGAAAGTAGAAACTCGCCCGATAACAACGGTATGAGTATTTTTTCCCTAGGCCATTCTGGTTAAGCGTTTGGAGCAGTAGAAGTGCGAAAAATTTGTTGCCTTCTCAACCATTTCTTAACTTCTGACTCCCATATCTTGCGAACGGTTTTACCAAACCCAAAAATTCCTATTGCGTCTGAAAGTAGAAACTCGCCGAATACAACGGTATGTCTATTTTTTCCCTAGGCCATTCTGGTTAAGCGTTTGGAGAGGCAGAAGTGCGAAAAATTTGTTGTTTGCTCAACCATTTCTTAGATTCAAACTCCCATATCTCGCGAACGGATTGACAAACCCAAAAATTTCTGCTGCGTCTGAAAGCAGAAACTCGCCCGATTACAACGGTATGAATATTTTCCCCCTAAGCCATTCTGGTTAAGCGTTTGGAGCAGCAAAAGTGCGAAAAATTTGTTGTCTTCTCAACCATTTCTTAGCTTCAAGCTCCCATATCTCGCGAATGGATTGACTAAACCCAAAAATTCCTATTGCATCAGAAAGTCGAAACTCGCCCGATTACAACAGTATGTGTATTCTTTCCCTAGGCCATTGTAGTTATTGGTTTTGAGTATCAGACTTGCGAAAATTTTGATGGTTTCTCAAACATTCCTTAACTTCAAACTACCATATCTCGCGAACGGACTGACGAACTCGAGAAATTCCAGTTGCATCTGGAAGCAGAAACTGGCCCAATTACAACGGTATGTGTATTTTTCCCCTAGGCCATTGTAGTTATTGGTTTCGAGTATCAGACTTGCGAAAATTTTGATGGTTTCTCAACCATTCCTTAACTTCAAACTCCCATATCTCGCGAACGGATTGACTAACTCGAGGAATTCCTGTTGCATCTGAAATTAGAAACTCGCCCCATTACAACTGTGTGTGTACTTTTACTCCAGGCCATTCCAGTTATTGGTTTCCAGTATCAGACTTGCGAAAATTTGTTGGTTTCTCAACCATTCCTTAACTTCAAACTCCCATATCTCGCGAACGGACTGACGAACTCGAGAAATTCCAGTTGCATCTGGAAGTAGAAACTCGCCCCATTACAGTTGTCTGTGTACTTTTCACCTAGGCCATTCCAGTTATTGGTTTCGAGTATCAGACTTGCCAAAATTTTGATGGTTTCTCAACCATTCCTTCAATTCAAACTCCTATATCTCGCGAACGGATTGAGGAAATCGAGAAATTCCTGTTGCATCGGAG
This sequence comes from Ptiloglossa arizonensis, assembly GCF_051014685.1. Classification (NCBI taxonomy): domain Eukaryota; kingdom Metazoa; phylum Arthropoda; class Insecta; order Hymenoptera; family Colletidae; genus Ptiloglossa; species Ptiloglossa arizonensis. Next base: position 1,432,542 of record NW_027478436.1, on the reverse strand, counting down.
AGTAGAAACTCGCCCGATTACAACGGTATGTGTATTCCTCCCGTAGGCCATTGTAGATACTGGTTTCGAGTATCAGACTTGCGAAAATTTTGATGGTTTCTCAAACATTCCTTCACTTCAAACTCCTATATTTCGCGAACGGAGTGAGCAAATCGAGAAATTCCTGTTGCATCAGAAAGCAGAAACCCCCCGATTACAACGGAATGTGTACTTTTGCCCTAGGCCATTCTAGTTATTCGTTTCAAGCATCAGAATTGCGAAAATTTGTATGGTTAATCAAACATTTCTTAAATCCAAACTCCCATATCTCGCGAGCGGATTAATGAATCCGAAAAATTCCAGTTGCATCTGAAAGTAGAAACTCGCCCGATTACAACGGTATGTGTATTTTTCCCCTAGGCCATTGTAGTTACTGGTTTCGGGTATCAGACATGCGAAAATTTTGATGGTTTCTCAACCATCCCTTAACTTCAAACTCCCGTATCTAGCGAACGGAATTGACGAATCCGTAAAATTTCTGTTGCATCTGAAAGTAGAAGCTCTCCCGATTACAACGGTATGTGTGTTTTTCCCCTAGGCCATTGTGGTTATTGGTTTCGCGTGTCAGACTTGCGAAAATTTTGATGGTTACTCAACCATTCCTTAATTTCAAACTCCCATATCTCGCGAACGGATTGACGAACTCGAGAAATTCCCGTTGCATCTGAAAGCAGAAACTCCCCCGATTACAACGGTATGTGTATTTCTCCCCTAGGCCATTGTAGTTACTGGTTTCGAGTATCAGACTTGCGAAACTTTTGATGGTTTCTCAAACATTCCTTCACTTCAAACTCCTATATCTCGCGAACGGATTTAGGAAATCGAGAAATTCCTGTTGCATCTGAGAGTAGAAACTCGCCCGATTACAACGGTATGTGTGTTTTTCCCCTAGGCCATTGTGGTTATTGGTTCCGCGTGTCAGACTTGCGAAAATTTTGATGGTTACTCAACCATTCCTTAATTTCAAACTCCCATATCTCGCGAACGGATTGACGAACTCCAGAAATTCCCGTTGCATCTGAAAGCAGAAACTCCCCCGATTACAACGGTATGTGTATTTTTCCCCTAGGCCATTCTGGTTAAGCGTTTGGAGCAGCAGAAGTGTGCAAAATTTGTTGCCTACACAACCATTTCTTAGCTTCAAACTCTCATATATCGCGAACGGATTGAGTAAACCCAAAAATTTCTGCTGCGTCTAAAAGTAGAAACTCGCCCGATTACAAAGGTATGTGTATTTTTCCCCTAGACCTTTCTAGTTAAGTGTTTGGAGCAGCAGAAGTGCGAAAAATTTGTCGTCTCCTGAACCATTTCTTAGCTGCAAACTCCCATATCTCGCGAACGGATTCACCAAACCCAAAAATTCCTATTGTGTCGGAAAGTAGAAACTCTCCCGTTTACAACGTTATGTCCCTTTTTTCCGTAGGCCATTCTGGTTAAGCGTTTGGAGCAGCAGAAGAGTGCAAAATTTGTTGCCTACTCAACCATTTCTTAGCTTCAAACTCCCATATATCGCGAACGGATTGAGCAAACCCAGAAATTTCTGCTGCGTCTGAAAGTAGAAACTCGCCCGATTACAACGGTATGTGTATTTTTCCCCTAGGCCATTCTGGTTAAGCGTTTGGAGCAGCAGAATTGCGAAAAATTGGTTGCCTACTCAACCGTTTCTTAGCTTCAAACTCCCATATCTCGCGAGAGGTTTGACCAAATCCAAAAATTTCTGCTGCGTCTAAAAGTAGAAACTGCCCAGATTACATCGGTATGAGTATTTTCTCCCTAGGCCATTCTGGTTAAGTGTTTGGAGCAGCAGAAGTGCGAAAAATTTGTTGTCTGCTCAACCATTTCTTAGCTTCAAGCTCCCATATCTCGCGAATGGATTGACTAAACCCAAAAATTCCTATTGCATCTGAAAGTAGAAACTCGCCCGATTACAACGGTATGTGTATTTTTCCACTAGGCCATTCTGGTTAAGCGTTTGGAGCAGCAGAAGTGCGCAAAATTTGTTGCCTTCTCAACCATTTCTTAGCTTCAAACTCCCATATCTCGCGAACGGATTGACCAAACCCAAAAACTCCTATTGCATCTGATAGTCGAAACTCGCCCGATTACAACAGTATGTGTATTCTTTCCCTAGGCCATTCTGGTTAAGCGTTTGGAGAGGCAGAAGTGCGCAAAATTTGTTGTCTTCTCAACCATTTCTTAGCTCCAATCTCCCATGTCTCGCGAACGGATTGACCAAACCCAAAAATTCCTATTGCGTCTGAAAGTAGAAACTCGCCCGAATACAACGGTATGTCTATTTTTTCCCTAGGCCATTCTGGTTAAGCGTTTGGAGGGGCAGATGTGCGTAAAATTTGATGTCTTCTCAACCATTTCTTAGCTTCAAAATCCCATCTCTCGCGAACGGATTGACCAAACCCAAAAACTCCTATTGCATCTGAAAGTAGAAACTCGCCCGATAACAACGGTATGAGTATTTTTTCCCTAGGCCATTCTGGTTAAGCGTTTGGAGCAGTAGAAGTGCGAAAAATTTGTTGCCTTCTCAACCATTTCTTAACTTCTGACTCCCATATCTTGCGAACGGTTTTACCAAACCCAAAAATTCCTATTGCGTCTGAAAGTAGAAACTCGCCGAATACAACGGTATGTCTATTTTTTCCCTAGGCCATTCTGGTTAAGCGTTTGGAGAGGCAGAAGTGCGAAAAATTTGTTGTTTGCTCAACCATTTCTTAGATTCAAACTTCCATATCTCGCGATAGGATTGACAAACCCAAAAATTTCTGCTGCGTCTGAAAGCAGAAACTCGCCCGATTACAACGGTATGAATATTTTCCCCCTAAGCCATTCTGGTTAAGCGTTTGGAGCAGCAAAAGTGCGAAAAATTTGTTGTCTTCTCAACCATTTCTTAGCTTCAAGCTCCCATATCTCGCGAATGGATTGACTAAACCCAAAAATTCCTATTGCATCAGAAAGTCGAAACTCGCCCGATTACAACAGTATGTGTATTCTTTCCCTAGGCCATTGTAGTTATTGGTTTTGAGTATCAGACTTGCGAAAATTTTGATGGTTTCTCAAACATTCCTTAACTTCAAACTACCATATCTCGCGAACGGACTGACGAACTCGAGAAATTCCAGTTGCATCTGGAAGCAGAAACTGGCCCAATTACAACGGTATGTGTATTTTTCCCCTAGGCCATTGTAGTTATTGGTTTCGAGTATCAGACTTGCGAAAATTTTGATGGTTTCTCAACCATTCCTTAACTTCAAACTCCCATATCTCGCGAACGGATTGACTAACTCGAGGAATTCCTGTTGCATCTGAAATTAGAAACTCGCCCCATTACAACTGTGTGTGTACTTTTACTCCAGGCCATTCCAGTTATTGGTTTCCAGTATCAGACTTGCGAAAATTTGTTGGTTTCTCAACCATTCCTTAACTTCAAACTCCCATATCTCGCGAACGGACTGACGAACTCGAGAAATTCCAGTTGCATCTGGAAGTAGAAACTCGCCCCATTACAGTTGTCTGTGTACTTTTCACCTAGGCCATTCCAGTTATTGGTTTCGAGTATCAGACTTGCCAAAATTTTGATGGTTTCTCAACCATTCCTTCAATTCAAACTCCTATATCTCGCGAACGGATTGAGGAAATCGAGAAATTCCTGTTGCATCGGAGAGTAGAAACTCGCCCGATTACAACGGTATGTGTATTCCTCCCGTAGGCCATTGTAGATACTGGTTTCGAGTATCAGACTTGCGAAAATTTTGATGGTTTCTCAAACATTCCTTCACTTCAAACTCCTATATTTCGCGAACGGAGTGAGCAAATCGAGAAATTCCTGTTGCATCAGAAAGCAGAAACCCCCCGATTACAACGGAATGTGTACTTTTGCCCTAGGCCATTCTAGTTATTCGTTTCAAGCATCAGAATTGCGAAAATTTGTATGGTTAATCAAACATTTCTTAAATCCAAACTCCCATATCTCGCGAGCGGATTAATGAATCCGAAAAATTCCAGTTGCATCTGAAAGTAGAAACTCGCCCGATTACAACGGTATGTGTATTTTTCCCCTAGGCCATTGTAGTTACTGGTTTCGGGTATCAGACATGCGAAAATTTTGATGGTTTCTCAACCATCCCTTAACTTCAAACTCCCGTATCTAGCGAACGGAATTGACGAATCCGTAAAATTTCTGTTGCATCTGAAAGTAGAAGCTCTCCCGATTACAACGGTATGTGTGTTTTTCCCCTAGGCCATTGTGGTTATTGGTTTCGCGTGTCAGACTTGCGAAAATTTTGATGGTTACTCAACCATTCCTTAATTTCAAACTCCCATATCTCGCGAACGGATTGACGAACTCGAGAAATTCCCGTTGCATCTGAAAGCAGAAACTCCCCCGATTACAACGGTATGTGTATTTCTCCCCTAGGCCATTGTAGTTACTGGTTTCGAGTATCAGACTTGCGAAACTTTTGATGGTTTCTCAAACATTCCTTCACTTCAAACTCCTATATCTCGCGAACGGATTTAGGAAATCGAGAAATTCCTGTTGCATCTGAGAGTAGAAACTCGCCCGATTACAACGGTATGTGTGTTTTTCCCCTAGGCCATTGTGGTTATTGGTTCCGCGTGTCAGACTTGCGAAAATTTTGATGGTTACTCAACCATTCCTTAATTTCAAACTCCCATATCTCGCGAACGGATTGACGAACTCCAGAAATTCCCGTTGCATCTGAAAGCAGAAACTCCCCCGATTACAACGGTATGTGTACTTTCGCCCTAGGCCATTCTAGTTATTCGTTTCAAGCATCAGAATTGCGAAAATTGGTATGGTTCCTCAAACATTTATTAAATCCAAACTCCCATATCTCGCGAGCGGATTAATGAATCCCAAAAATTCCTGTTGCATCTGAAAGAAGAAACTAGCCCGATTACAACGGTATGTGTATTTTTCCCCTAGGCCATTGTAGTTATTGGTTTCGGGTATCAGACATGCGAAAATTTTGATGGTTTCCCAAACATTCCTTAACTTCAAACTACTATATCTCGCGAACGGATTGACTAACTCGAGAAATTCCTATTGCATCTGAAAGTAGAAAATCGCCCCATTACAATGGTCTGTGTACTTTTCCCCTAGGCCATTCCAGTTATTGGTTTTGAGTATCAGACTTGCGAAAATTTTGATGGTTTCTCAAACATTCCTTCACTTCAAACTGCTATATCTCGTGAACGGATTTAGGAAATCGAGAAATTCCTGTTGCATCTGAAAGTAGAAACTCGCCCGATTACAACGGTATGTGTATTTTTGCCCTAGGCCATTGTGGTTATTGATTTCGAGTGTCAGTCTTGCGAAAATTTGGATGGTTTCTCAAACATTCCTTAAGTTCAAACTCCCATATCTCGCGAACGGATTGACTAACTCGAGAAATTCGTGTTGCATCTGAAAGTAGAAACTCGCCCAATTACAATGGTTTGTGTACTTTCGCCCTAGGCCATTCTAGTTATTCGTTTCAAGCATCAGAATTGCGAAAATTTGTATGGTTCCTCAAACATTTATTAAATCCAAACTCCCATATCTCGCGAGCGGATTAATGAATCCCAAAAATTCCTGTTGCATCTGAAAGTAGAAACTCGCCCGATTACAACGGTATGTGTATTTTTCCCCTAGGCCATTGTAGTTATTGGTTTCGGGTATCAGACATGCGAAAATTTTGATGGTTTCTCAACCATCCCTTAACTTCAAACTCCCATATCTAGCGAACGGAATTGACGAATCCGTAAAATTTCTGTTGCATCTGAAAGTAGAAACTCTCCCGATTACAACGGTATGTGTGTTTTTCCCCTAGGCCATTGTGGTTATTGGTTTCGCGTGTCAGACTTGCGAAAATTTTGATGGTTACTCAACCTTTCCTTAATTTCAAACTCCCATATCTCGTGAACGGATTGACGAACTCGAGAAATTCCCGTTGCATCTGAAAGCAGAAACTCTCCCGATTACAACGGTATGTGTATTTCTCCCCTAGGCCATTGTAGTTACTGGTTTCGAGTATCAGACTTGCGAAAATTTTGATGGTTTCTCAAACATTCCTTCACTTCAAACTCCTATATCTCGCGAACGGATTTAGGAAATCGAGAAATTCCTGTTGCATCTGAGAGTAGAAACTCGCCCGATTACAACGGTATGTGTGTTTTTCCCCTAGGCCATTGTGGTTATTGGTTTCGCGTGTCAGACTTGCGAAAATATTGATGGTTACTCAACCATTCCTTAATTTCAAACTCCCATATCTCGCGAACGGATTGACGAACTCGAGAAATTCCCGTTGCATCTGAAAGCAGAAACTCCCCCGATTACAACGGTATGTGTACTTTCGCCCTAGGCCATTCTAGTTATTCGTTTCAAGCATCAGAATTGCGAAAATTTGTATGGTTCCTCAAACATTTATTAAATCCAAACTCCCATATCTCGCGAGCGGATTAATGAATCCAAAAAATTCCTGTTGCATCTGAAAGTAGAAACTAGCCCGATTACAACGGTATGTGTATTTTTCCCCTAGGCCATTGTAGTTATTGGTTTCGGGTATCAGACATGCGAAAATTTTGATGGTTTCCCAAACATTCCTTAATTTCAGACTCCCATATCTCGCGAACGGATTGACGAACTCGAGAAATTCCCGTTGCATCTGAAAGCAGAAACTCCCCCGATTACAACGGTATGTGTGCTTTCGCCCTAGGCCATTCTAGTTATTCGTTTCAAGCATCAGAATTGCGAAAATTTGTATGGTTCCTCAAACATTTATTAAATCCAAACTCCCATATCTCGCGAGCGGATTAATGAATCCCAAAAATTCCTGTTGCATCTGAAAGTAGAAACTCGCCCGATTACAACGGTATGTGTATTTTTCCCCTAGGCCATTGTAGTTATTGATTTCGGGTATCAGACATGCGAAAATTTTGATGGTTTCTCAACCATCCCTTAACTTCAAACTCCCGTATCTAGCGAACGGAATTGACGAATCCGTAAAATTTCTGTTGCATCTGAAAGTAGAAACTCTCCCGATTACAACGGTATGTGTGTTTTTCCCCTAGGCCATTGTGGTTATTGGTTTCGCGTGTCAGACTTGCGAAAATTTTGATGGTTACTCAACCTTTCCTTAATTTCAAACTCCCATATCTCGTGAACGGATTGACGAACTCGAGAAATTCCCGTTGCATCTGAAAGCAGAAACTCTCCCGATTACAACGGTATGTGTATTTCTCCCCTAGGCCATTGTAGTTACTGGTTTCGAGTATCAGACTTGCGAAAATTTTGATGGTTTCTCAAACATTCCTTCACTTCAAACTCCTATATCTCGCGAACGGATTTAGGAAATCGAGAAATTCCTGTTGCATCTGAGAGTAGAAACTCGCCCGATTACAACGGTATGTGTGTTTTTCCCCTAGGCCATTGTGGTTATTGGTTTCGCGTGTCAGACTTGCGAAAATATTGATGGTTACTCAACCATTCCTTAATTTCAAACTCCCATATCTCGCGAACGGATTGACGAACTCGAGAAATTCCCGTTGCATCTGAAAGCAGAAACTCCCCCGATTACAACGGTATGTGTACTTTCGCCCTAGGCCATTCTAGTTATTCGTTTCAAGCATCAGAATTGCGAAAATTTGTATGGTTCCTCAAACATTTATTAAATCCAAACTCCCATATCTCGCGAGCGGATTAATGAATCCAAAAAATTCCTGTTGCATCTGAAAGTAGAAACTAGCCCGATTACAACGGTATGTGTATTTTTCCCCTAGGCCATTGTAGTTATTGGTTTCGGGTATCAGACATGCGAAAATTTTGATGGTTTCCCAAACATTCCTTAATTTCAGACTCCCATATCTCGCGAACGGATTGACGAACTCGAGAAATTCCCGTTGCATCTGAAAGCAGAAACTCCCCCGATTACAACGGTATGTGTGCTTTCGCCCTAGGCCATTCTAGTTATTCGTTTCAAGCATCAGAATTGCGAAAATTTGTATGGTTCCTCAAACATTTATTAAATCCAAACTCCCATATCTCGCGAGCGGATTAATGAATCCCAAAAATTCCTGTTGCATCTGAAAGTAGAAACTCGCCCGATTACAACGGTATGTGTATTTTTCCCCTAGGCCATTGTAGTTATTGATTTCGGGTATCAGACATGCGAAAATTTTGATGGTTTCTCAACCATCCCTTAACTTCAAACTCCCGTATCTAGCGAACGGAATTGACGAATCCGTAAAATTTCTGTTGCATCTGAAAGTAGAAACTCTCCCGATTACAACGGTATGTCTGTTTTTCCCCTAGGCCATTGTGGTTATTGGTTTCGCGTGTCAGACTTGCGAAAATTTTGATGGTTACTCAACCATTCCTTAATTTCAAACTCCCATATCTCGCGAACGGATTGACGAACTCGAGAAATTCCCGTTGCATCTGAAAGCAGAAACTCCCCCGATTACAACGGTATGTGTACTTTCGCCCTAGGCCAATCTAGTTATTCGTTTCAAGCATCAGAATTGCGAAAATTTGTATGGTTCCTCAAACATTTATTAAATCCAAACTCCCATATCTCGCGAGCGGATTAATGAATCCCAAAAATTCCTGTTGCATCTGAAAGTAGAAACTAGCCCGATTACAACGGTATGTGTATTTTTCCCCTAGGCCATTGTAGTTATTGGTTTCGGGTATCAGACATGCGAAAATTTTGATGGTTTCCCAAACATTCCTTAATTTCAGACTCCCATATCTCGCGAACGGATTGACGAACTCGAGAAATTCCCGTTGCATCTGAAAGCAGAAACTCCCCCGATTACAACGGTATGTGTGCTTTCGCCCTAGGCCATTCTAGTTATTCGTTTCAAGCATCAGAATTGCGAAAATTTGTATGGTTCCTCAAACATTTATTAAATCCAAACTCCCATATCTCGCGAGCGGATTAATGAATCCCAAAAATTCCTGTTGCATCTGAAAGTAGAAACTCGCCCGATTACAACGGTATGTGTATTTTTCCCCTAGGCCATTGTAGTTATTGATTTCTGGTATCAGACATGCGAAAATTTTGATGGTTTCTCAACCATCCCTTAACTTCAAACTCCCGTATCTAGCGAACGGAATTGACGAATCCGTAAAATTTCTGTTGCATCTGAAAGTAGAAACTCTCCCGATTACAAAGGTATGTCTGTTTTTCCCCTAGGCCATTGTGGTTATTGGTTTCGGGTGTCAGACTTGCGAAAATTTTGATGGTTACTCAACCATTCCTTAATTTCAAACTCCCATATCTCGCGAACGGATTGACGAACTCGAGAAATTCCCGTTGCATCTGAAAGCAGAAACTCCCCCGATTACAACGGTATGTGTACTTTCGCCCTAGGCCAATCTAGTTATTCGTTTCAAGCATCAGAATTGCGAAAATTTGTATGGTTCCTCAAACATTTATTAAATCCAAACTCCCATATCTCGCGAGCGGATTAATGAATCCCAAAAATTCCTGTTGCATCTGAAAGTAGAAACTAGCCCGATTACAACGGTATGTGTATTTTTCCCCTAGGCCATTGTAGTTATTGGTTTCGGGTGTCAGACTTGCGAAAATTTTGATGGTTTCTCAACCATTCCTGAACTTCAAACTCCCATTTCTCGCGAACGGATTGACGAATCCGAAAAATTTCTGTTGCGTATGAAAGTAGAAACTAGCCCGATTACAACGGTATGTGTATTTCTCCCCTAGGCCATTGTAGTTACTGGTTTCGAGAATCAGACTTGCGAAAATTTTGATGGTTTCTCAACCATTCTTTAATTTCAAACGCCCATATCTCGCGAACGGATTGACGAACTAGAGAAAATCCTTTTTCCATCTGACAGCAGAAACTCGCCCGATTACAAGGGTATGTGTATTTTTGCTCTAGGCCAGAGTAGTTATTGGTTTCGAGTATCAGTCTTGCGAATATATTGATGGATTCTCAACCATTCATTAACTTCAATCTCCCATATCTCGCGAACGGATTGACTAACTCGAGGAATTCCTATTGTATCTGAAAGTAGAGACTCGCCCGGTTACAACGGTATGTCTATTTTTGCCCTAGGCCATTGTGGTTATTGATTTCGAGTATCAGACTTGCGAAAATTTTGATGGTTTCTCAACCATTCCTTAATTTCAAACTCCCATATTTCGCGAACGGTTTGACGAACTCGAGAAATTCCAGTTGCATCTGAAAGTAGAAACTCGCCCGATTACAACGGTATGTGTATTTTTCCCCTAGGCCATAGTAGTTATTGGTTTCGGGTATCAGACTTGCGAAAATTTTGAAGGTTTCTCAATCATTCCTTAACTTCAAACTCCCCTATCTCGCGAACGGATTGACTAACTCGAGAAATTCCTGTTGCATCTGAAAGTAGAAACTCGCCCCATTACAATGTTCTGTGTACTTTTCCCCTAGGCCATTCCAGTTATTGGTTTCGAGTATCAGACTTGCGTAAATTTGGATGGTTTCTCAACCATCCCTTAACTTCAAACTCCCATATCTAGCGAACGGAATTGACGAATCCGTAAAATTTCTGTTGCATCTGAAAGTAGAAACTCTCCCGATTACAACGGTATGTGTATTTTTGCCCTAGGCCATTGTGGTTATTGATTTCGAGTATCAGACTTGCGAAAATTTTGATGGTTTCTCAACCATCCCTTAACTTCAAACTCCCATATCTAGCGAACGGAATTGACGAATCCGTAAAATTTCTGTTGCATCTGAAAGTAGAAACTCTCCCGATTACAACGGTATGTGTGTTTTTCCCCTAGGCCATTGTGGTTATTGGTTTCGAGTGTCAGACTTGCGAAAATTTTGATGGTTACTCAACCATTCCTTAATTTCAAACTCCCATATCTCGCGAACGGATTGACGAACTCGAGAAATTCCCGTTGCATCTGAAAGCAGAAACTCCCCCGATTACAACGGTATGTGTACTTTCGCCCTAGGCCATTCTAGTTATTCGTTTCAAGCATCAGAAATTGCGAAAATTTGTATGGTTCCTCAAACATTTATTAAATCCAAACTCTCATATCTCGCGAGCGGATTAATGAATCCCAAAAATTCCTGTTGCATCTGAAAGTAGAAACTCGCCCGATTACAAAGGTATGTGTATTTTTCCCCTAGGCCATTGTAGTTATTGGTTTCGGGTATCAGACTTGCGAAAATTTTGATGGTTTCTCAACCATTCCTGAACTTCAAACTCCCATATCTCGCGAACGGATTGACGAATCCGAAAAATTTCTGTTGCGTATGAAAGTAGAAACTCTCCCGATTACAACGGTATGTGTATTTCTCCCCTAGGCCATTGTAGTTACTGGTTTCGAGTATCAGACTTGCGAAAATTTTGATGGTTTCTCAACCATTCCTTAATTTCAAACGCCCATATCTCGCGAACGGATTGACGAACTAGAGAAATTCCTTTTTCCATCTGACAGCAGAAACTCGCCCGATTACAAGGGTATGTGTATTTTTGCTCTAGGCCAGAGTAGTTATTGGTTTCGAGTATCAGTCTTGCGAATATTTTGATGGATTCTCAACCATTCATTAACTTCAATCTCCCATATCTCGCGAACGGATTGACTAACTCGAGGAATTCCTGTTGTATCTGAAAGTAGAGACTCGCCCGGTTACAACGGTATGTGTATTTTTGCCCTAGGCTATTGTGGTTATTGATTTCGAGTATCAGACTTGCGAAAATTTTGATGGTTTCTCAACCATTCCTTAATTTCAAACTCCCATATTTCGCGAACGGATTGACTAACTCGAGAAATTCCTGTTGCATCTGAAAGTAGAAACTCGCCCCATTACAATGATCTGTGTACTTTTCCCCTAGGCCATTCCAGTTATTGATTTCGAGTATCAGACTTGCGAAAATTTGGATGGTTTCTCAAACATTCCTTCACTTCAAACTCCAATATCTCGCGAACGGATTGAGAAAATCGAGAGATTCCTGTTGCATCTGAAAGTAGAAACTCGCCCGATTACAACGGTATGTGTATTTTTGCCCTAGGCCATTGTGGTTATTGATTTCGAGTGCCAGACTTGCGAAAATTTTGATGGTTTCTCAACCTTTCCTTAACTTCAAACTACCATATCTCGCGAACGGATTGACTAACTCGAGAAATTCCTATTGCATCTGAAAGTAGAAAATCGCCCCATTACAATGGTCTGTGTACTTTTCCCCTAGGCCATTCCAGTTATTGGTTTCGAGTATCAGACTTGCGAAAATTTTGATGGTTTCTCAAACATTCCTTCACTTCAAACTCCTATATCTCGCGAACGGATTTAGGAAATCGAGAAATTCCTGTTGCATCTGAAAGTAGAAACTCGCCCGATTACAGCGGTATGTGTATTTTTGCCCTAGGCCATTGTGGTTATTGATTTCGAGTGTCAGACTTGCGAAAATTTTGATGGTTTCTCAACCATTCCTTAAGTTCAAACTCCCATATCTCGCGAACGGATTGACTAACTCGAGAAATTCGTGTTGCATCTGAAAGTAGGAACTCGCCCAATTACAATGGTATGTGTACTTTCGCCCTAGGCCATTCTAGTTATTCGTTTCAAGCATCAGAATTGCGAAAATTTGTATGGTTCCTCAAACATTTATTAAATCCAAACTCCCATATCTCGCGAGCGGATTAATGAATCCCAAAAATTCCTGTTGCATCTGAAAGTAGAAACTCGCCCGATTGCAACGGTATGTGTATTTTTCCCCTAGGCCATTGTAGTTATTGGTTTCGGGTATCAGACATGCGAAAATTTTGATGGTTTCTCAACCATCCCTTAACTTCAAACTCCCATATCTAGCGAACGGAATTGACGAATCCGTAAAATTTCTGTTGCATCTGAAAGTAGAAACTCTCCCGATTACAACGGTATGTGTGTTTTTCCCCTAGGCCATTGTGGTTATTGGTTTCGAGTGTCAGACTTGCGAAAATTTTGATGGTTACTCAACCATTCCTTAATTTCAGACTCCCATATCTCGCGAACGGATTGACGAACTCGAGAAATTCCCGTTGCATCTGAAAGCAGAATCTCCCCCGATTACAACGGTATGTGTACTTTCGCCCTAGGCCATTCTAGTTATTCGTTTCAAGCATCAGAATTGCGAAAATTTGTATGGTTCCTCAAACATTTATTAAATCCAAACTCCCATATCTCGCGAGCGGATTAATGAATCCCAAAAATTCCTGTTGCATCTGAGAGTAGAAACTCGCCCGATTACAACGGTATGTGTATTTTTCCCCTAGGCCATTGTAGTTATTGGTTTCGGGTATCAGACTTGCGAAAATTTTGATGGTTTCTCAACCATTCCTTAACTTCAAACTCCCATATCTAGCGAACGGAATTGACGAATCCGTAAAATTTCTGTTGCATCGGAAAGTAGAAACTCTCCCGATTACAACGGTATGTGTGTTTTTCCCCTAGGCCATTGTGGTTATTGGTTTCGAGTGTCAGACTTGCGAAAATTTTGATGGTTTCTCAACCATTCCTTAAGTTCAAACTACCATATCTCGCGAACGGATTGACTAACTCGAGAAATTCCTATTGCATCTGAAAGTAGAAAATCGCCCCATTACAATGGTCTGTGTACTTTTCCCCTAGGCCATTCCAGTTATTGGTTTCGAGTATCAGACTTGCGAAAATTTTGATGGTTTCTCAAACATTCCTTCACTTCAAACTCCTATATCTCGCGAACGGATTTAGGAAATCGAGAGATTCCTGTTGCATGTGAAAGTAGAAACTCGCCCGATTACAACGGTATGTGTATTTTTGCCCTAGGCCATTGTGGTTATTGATTTCGAGTGTCAGACTTGCGAAAATTTGGATGGTTTCTCAAACATTCCTTAAGTTCAAACTCCCATATCTCGCGAACGGATTGACTAACTCGAGAAATTCGTGTTGCATCTGAAAGTAGAAACTCGCCCAATTACATTGGTATGTGTACTTTCGCCCTAGGCCATTCTAGTTATTCGTTTCAAGCATCAGAATAGCGAAAATTTGTATGGTTCCTCAAACATTTATTAAATCCAAACTCCCATATCTCGCGAGCGGATTAATGAATCCCAAAAATTCCTGTTGCATCTGAAAGTAGAAACTCGCCCGATTACAACGGTATGTGTATTTCTCCCCTAGGCCATTGTAGTTACTGGTTTCGAGTATCAGACTTGCGAAAATTTTGATGGTTTCTCAACCATTCCTTAATTTCAAACGCCCATATCTCGCGAACGGATTGACGAACTAGAGAAATTCCTTTTTCCCTCTGACAGCAGAAACCCGCCCGATTACAAGGGTATGTGTATTTTTGCTCTAGGCCAGAGTAGTTATTGGTTTCGAGTATCAGTCTTGCGAATATTTTGATGGATTCACAACCATTCATTAACTTCAATCTCCCATATCTCGCGAACGGATTGACTATCTCGAGGAATTCCTGTTGTATCTGAAAGTAGAGACTCGCCCGGTTACAACGGTATGTCTATTTTTGCCCTAGGCCATTGTGGTTATTGATTTCGAGTATCAGACTTGCGAAAATTTTGATGGTTTCTCAACCATTCCTTAATTTCAAACTCCCATATTTCGCGAACGGTTTGACGAACTCGAGAAATTCCAGTTGCATCTGAAAGTAGAAACTCGCCCGATTACAACGGTATGTGTATTTTTCCCCTAGGCCATAGTAGTTATTGGTTTCGGGTATCAGACTTGCGAAAATTTTGAAGGTTTCTCAATCATTCCTTAACTTCAAACTCCCCTATCTCGCGAACGGATTGACTAACTCGAGAAATTCCTGTTGCATCTGAAAGTAGAAACTCGCCCCATTACAATGGTCTGTGTACTTTTCCCCTAGGCCATTCCAGTTATTGGTTTCGAGTATCAGACTTGCGAAAATTTGGATGGTTTCTCAAACATTCCTTCAGTTCAAACTCCAACATCTCGCGAACGGATTGAGAAAATCGAGAGATTTCTGTTGCATGTGAAAGTAGAAACTCGCCCGATTACAACGGTATGTGTATTTTTGCCCTAGGCCATTGTGGTTATTGATTTCGAGTGTCAGACTTGCGAAAATTTGGATGGTTTCTCAAACATTCCTTAAGTTCAAACTCCCATATCTCGCGAACGGATTGACTAACTCGAGAAATTCGTGTTGCATCTGAAAGTAGAAACTCGCCCAATTACATTGGTATGTGTACTTTCGCCCTAGGGCATTCTAGTTATTCGTTTCAAGCATCAGAATTGCGAAAATTTGTATGGTTCCTCAAACATTTATTAAATCCAAACTCCCATATCTCGCGAGCGGATTAATGAATCCCAAAAATTCCTGTTGCATCTGAAAGTAGAAACTCGCCCGATTACAACGGTATGTGTATTTTTCCCCTAGGCCATTGTAGTTTGTGGTTTCGGGTATCAGACTTGCGAAAATTTTGATGGTTTCTCAACCATTCCTGAACTTCAAACTCCCATATCTCGCGAACGGATTGACGAATCCGAAAAATTTCTGTTGCGTATGAAAGTAGAAACTCTCCCGATTACAACGGTATGTGTATTTCTCCCCTAGGCCATTGTAGTTACTGGTTTCGAGTATCAGACTTGCGAAAATTTTGATGGTTTCTCAACCATTCCTTAATTTCAAACGCCCATACCTCGCGAACGGATTGACGAACTAGAGAAATTCCTTTTTCCATCTGACAGCAGAAACTCGCCCGATTACAACGGTATGTGTATTTTTGCTCTAGGCCATAGTAGTTATTGGTTTCGAGTATCAGTCTTGCGAATATTTTGATGGATTCTCAACCATTCATTAACTTCAATCTCCCATATCTCGCGAACGGATTGACTAACTCGAGGAATTCCTGTTGTATCTGAAAGTAGAGACTCGCCCGGTTACAACGGTATGTGTATTTTTGCCCTAGGCTATTGTGGTTATTGATTTCGAGTATCAGACTTGCGAAAATTTGGATGGTTTCTCAAACATTCCTTCACTTCAAAGTCCAATATCTCGCGAACGGATTGAAAAAATCGAGAGATTCCTGTTGCATCTGAAAGTAGAAACTCGCCCGATTACAACGGTATGTGTATTTTTGCCCTAGGCCATTGTGGTTACTGGTTTCGAGTATCAGACTTGCGAAAATTTTGATGGTTTCTCAACCATTCCTTAAGTTCAAACTACCATATCTCGCGAACGGATTGACTAACTCGAGAAATTCCTATTGCATCTGAAAGTAGAAAATCGCCCCATTACAATGGTCTGTGTACTTTTCCCCTAGGCCATTCCAGTTATTGGTTTCGAGTATCAGACTTGCGAAAATTTTGATGGTTTCTCAAACATTCCTTCACTTCAAACTCCTATATCTCGCGAACGGATTTAGGAAATCGAGAAATTCCTGTTGCATGTGAAAGTAGAAACTCGCCCGATTACAACGGTATGTGTATTTTTGCCCTAGGCCATTGTGGTTATTGATTTCGAGTGTCAGACTTGCGAAAATTTGGATGGTTTCTCAAACATTCCTTAAGTTCAAACTCCCATATCTCGCGAACGGATTGACTAACTCGAGAAATTCGTATTGCATCTGAAAGTAGAAACTCGCCCAATTACATTGGTATGTGTACTTTCGCCCTAGGCCATTCTAGTTATTCGTTTCAAGCTTCAGAATTGCGAAAATTTGTATGGTTCCTCAAACATTTATTAAATCCAAACTCCCATATCTCGCTAGCGGATTAATGAATCCCAAAAATTCCTGTTGCATCTGAAAGTAGAAACTCGCCCGATTACAACGGTATGTGTATTTTTCCCCTAGGCCATTGTAGTTATTGTTTTCGGGTATCAGACATGCGAAAATTTTGATGGTTTCTCAACCATCCCTTAACTTCAAACTCCCATATCTAGCGAACGGAATTGACGAATCCGTAAAATTTCTGTTGCATCTGAAAGTAGAAACTCTCCCGATTACAACGGTATGTGTATTTTTCCCCTAGGCCATTGTAGTTATTGGTTTCGAGTATCAGACTTGCGAAAATTTTGATGGTTTCTCAACCATTCCTTAAGTTCGAACTACCATATCTCGCGAACGGATTGACTAACTCGAGAAATTCCTATTGCATCTGAAAGTAGAAAATCGCCCCATTACAATGGTCTGTGTACTTTTCCCCTAGGCCATTCCAGTTATTGGTTTCGAGTATCAGACTTGCGAAAATTTTGATGGTTTCTCAAACATTCCTTCACTTCAAACTCCTATATCTCGCGAACGGATTTAGGAAATCGAGAAATTCCTGTTGCATGTGAAAGTAGAAACTCGCCCGATTACAACGGTATGTGTATTTTTGCCCTAGGCCATTGTGGTTATTGATTTCGAGTGTCAGACTTGCGAAAATTTGGATGGTTTCTCAAACATTCCTTAAGTTCAAACTCCCATATCTCGCGAACGGATTGACTAACTCGAGAAATTCGTATTGCATCTGAAAGTAGAAACTCGCCCAATTACATTGGTATGTGTACTTTCGCCCTAGGCCATTCTAGTTATTCGTTTCAAGCTTCAGAATTGCGAAAATTTGTATGGTTCCTCAAACATTTATTAAATCCAAACTCCCATATCTCGCTAGCGGATTAATGAATCCCAAAAATTCCTGTTGCATCTGAAAGTAGAAACTCGCCCGATTACAACGGTATGTGTATTTTTCCCCTAGGCCATTGTAGTTATTGTTTTCGGGTATCAGACATGCGAAAATTTTGATGGTTTCTCAACCATCCCTTAACTTCAAACTCCCATATCTAGCGAACGGAATTGACGAATCCGTAAAATTTCTGTTGCATCTGAAAGTAGAAACTCTCCCGATTACAACGGTATGTGTATTTTTCCCCTAGGCCATTGTAGTTATTGGTTTCGGGTATCAGACTTGCGAAAATTTTGAAGGTTTCTCAATCATTCCTTAACTTCAAACTCCAATATCTCGCGAACGGATTGAGAAAATCGAGAGATTCCTGTTGCATCTGAAAGTAGAAACTCGCCACATTACCATGGTGTGTGTACTTTTCCCCTAGGCCATTCCAGTTATTGCTTTCGAGTATCAGACTTGCGAAAATTTTGATGGTTTCTCATCCATCCCTTAACTTCAAACTCCCATATCTAGCGAACGGAATTGACGAATCCGTAAAATTTCTGTTGCATCTGAAAGTAGAAACTCGCCCCATTACAATGGTCTGTGTACTTTTCCCCTAGGCCATTCCAGTTATTGATTTCGAGTATCAGACTTGCGAAAATTTGGATGGTTTCTCAAACATTCCTTCACTTCAAACTCCAATATCTCGCGAACGGATTGAGAAAATCGAGAGATTCCTGTTGCATCTGAAAGTAGAAACTCGCCCGATTACAACGGTGTGTGTATTTTTGCCCTAGGCCATTGTGGTTATTGATTTCGAGTGCCAGACTTGCGATAATTTTGATGGTTTCTCAACCATTCCTTAAGTTCAAACTCCCATACCTCGCGAACGGATTGACTAACTCGAGGAATTCCTATTGCACCTGAAAGTAGAAACTCGCCCGATTACAACGGTATGTGTATTTTTCCCCTAGGCCATAGTAGTTATTGGTTTCGGGAATCAGACTTGCGAAAATTTTGATGGTTTCTGAACCATTCCTTAACTTCAAACTACCATATCTCGCGAATGGATTGACTAACTCGAGAAATTCCTATTGCATCTGAAAGTAGAAACTCGCCCCATTAGAATTGTCTGTGTACTTTTCCCCTAGGCCATTCCAGTTATTGGTTTCGAGTATCAAACTTGCGAGAATTTTGATGGTTTCTCAACCATTCCTTAACTTCAAACTACCATATCTCGCGAACGGATTGACTAACTCGAGAAATTCCTATTGCATCTGAAAGTAGAAAATCGCCCCATTACAATGGTCTGTGTACTTTTCCCCTAGGCCATTCCAGTTATTGGTTTCGAGTATCAGACTTGCGAAAATTTTGATGGTTTCTCAAACATTCTTTCACTTCAAACTCCTATATCTCGCGAACGGATTTAGGAAATCGAGAAATTCCTGTTGGATCTGAAAGTAGAAACTCGCCCGATTACAACGGTATGTGTACTTTCGCCCTAGGCCATTCTAGTTATTCGTTTCAAGCATCAGAATTGCGAAAATTTGTATGGTTCCTCAAACATTTATTAAATCCAAACTCCCATATCTCTCGAGCGGATTAATGAATCCCAAAAATTCCTGTTGCATCTGAAAGTAGAAACTCGCCCGATTACAACGGTATGTGTATTTTTCCCCTAGGCCATTGTGGTTATTGGTTTCGAGTGTCAGACTTTTTTTTTTTTTTTTTTTTTTTTTTTTAACGTGGGGGAAATCTTCGAAAGACCCCCCCGCCGCCTGGGGAGGGGCGGGGGGAGTGTGGGATTCCCCGCGCCCGGAAGGAAACCCATCGGGCGCGGGACCTACCCACTAAAACCCACCACGGTGGCCATCCTCGCACTATGCAGGGGGAGCACCTGGGACCGAAGGCATCATAACATCAGGTGCTCCCCCGTGCAGGGCTCTCGCGCCCGTGTCCTCCCGTTCCAGGGAAGGGAGGGGGTACTTCACCCTCCCTTCCCTGTTTTCTCCTCGGCGCTCTGGCGCCCGACGTCGGAGCAGGGCCACACTGCTCCGACGTCCCACTCCCGGGGGCCGCCCGAGGGCGGCCGCGATTCCCACACTCGCGACCGCCCACGGCCCCCATAGCCGCGCCGGAGGCACGGCTCTGGGACCGTGCCGTCGGCGCAGCCGCACCCCGGCTCGTACGCTCCCGAGGGCGGCTCTGGCCTCTCCGCCCTCGAGAGCGTCGCCGTCCCTTATTCTTCCCCCCCCCCCCTCAGGCGACGGGCGGTGGCACGAGCCTCAAGGGCTACGCACCCCCGCCCGCCGCTCTCAGGGTGGCCTCCCCGGCCCTTCCGGAGGCCCACCCGCCCCCGGCCTCGGACGAGGCCTCGCTCGCGGTCTCCCCCTCTCGCGAATGCGGCTCGCGGCCTCCTTCTGCGAGATTACCTCCTCGCAGAAGGAGGCCACGGCCCGCCACTTCGTCTCGCTGCCGAGCATGGCCCGTACCACGCCCGGCAGCGATAGATCCGCCCCAATGACGGCCGTGAGGACACGGCGCTCCACCCCCCAGGCCGGACACACCTCGAGGGTGTGTTGCGCCGTGTCCTCGTCCGCTGGACAGTGCCAGCAGCGCGCCGCCTCTTCCCCACCGATCCGGCACAGGTACCGTCCGAAGCATCCGTGCCCGGACAGCACCTGCACCAACCGGTAGGTGAGTGAGCCGAAGCGCCTATCCAGCCACTCAAACAGGACCGGCCGGATAGCCCGGACAGTCCTCTGGCCGAACAACGGCTCGGCCAGCCGCTGCTGCCAAAGCTGCAGCATGGACTCCCGGGCCTGGCGCCTGAGGGCCTCCACCTCGCATCCCGCCAGGACCACCCCATCCTCGCGGGCGCGCACGCGGCCCTCGTAGAAAGCCGCATGCGCGCCCGCGATCAAGTCCGCCGGGGGTAGCCCTGACAGGACGCTCGCCGCCTCATACGAAAGGGTCCGGTACCCCCGGGCGATCCGCAGTGCAAGCCGCCTTTGAACCCGGCGCAGCAATACCTTGCTGCGCCGGGAGGCGGCCAGGTCGCCCGCCCAAACGGGGGCCCCGTATAGGGCCACCGAGTGGACCATTCCCGCGTAGAGGCGGCGAACCCGGTCACTCGGGCCCCGCAGGTTGGGGAGGATACGGCCCAAAGCGCCAACTATCCTCTCCAACCGCGGGGCCAGGGCCCGGAAATGGCCCTCGAAGCGCCAGTGGCTGTCGAGGTGAAGTCCCAGATATTTCATCTGAGACCTCACCTCGACGTCTGTCTCACCCACCCGGATCAGGGGGGGAGGCGGCTCTCCCCGGGGTCTATACATCCCGAGTACCTCGGTTTTGTGGAGAGCCACCTCCAAACCGATCCCCCTGATCCGGGAGACGACGCGCCGGGCACCGTCCTCGGCGGCCCGAACAGCCCCCCTCCAGTCCCCCCCGACGGCCAACAACAAGGTGTCGTCCGCGTAACACGTCAGACTGACGCCGTCGGGGAGGTCTTCGGCCCGCAGGACGGTGTCGTACCCGAGGTTCCACAGCAGGGGTCCTAACACCGACCCCTGCGGAACCCCGGAGTACACCGCTCTCCTCTCCGTCCCGCACCGGCCCGGATACTCGATCCACCTGTCGCGGAGGTAGTCCTCGACGACTGCCCTAAGGTAGGCGGGGACTCGATGTTCCTCAAGCCCCCGCCTAATCGCCTCCCAGGGTAGGGTGTTAAACGCATTGGCGATGTCCAAGGACACCGCCAATGCCACCCCACCCCGGGAGACCGCCGAGGCCGAGAGGGACCGGACGCGTCGAATCGCGTCGATCGTCGACCGGCCCTCCCGGAACCCGAACTGGCACTCCGCCAGCCCGGGCCCACCCCGCGACAGGTGCCCGACGATGCGGGCCGCCACGACTCTTTCTAGGAGCTTGCCCACATCGTCGAGCAGGCAAATCGGCCGGTACGCGGACGGAGAGTCCGCGGGCCTACCCTCTTTCCGGAGGAGGACCATTCGGGCCACCTTCCATGCGGAGGGGAATCGCCCGGCCTCCAGGCAGCGGTCGAATAGCTCCCGGAGGCCGTCACCCAGGACGTCCGCGGCCAAGACCAAGACTCGGCCGGGCACTCCCGAAGGACCCGGGGCAGTATCCTTCGCCCCGAGTCTTCGGATGGCCGCGGCTAGCTCTCCAGCCGAGACCCCCAGCTCCGAGGACCAGGTGGTCGGGTCCGCAGAGGGACGTGGCCCGCTCTCCCCCACGATCGGGAAGAGCGTGTCGACCACGTCCCTCAAGAGCTGGGGGTCGAGACCCTCGGTGATCGGGGGCGCCCATGGCCGGAGTTTATTCAGAACTATCCGGTATGGGCGCCCCCATGGATCCCGCTCGAGGGTCTCGAGGAGCTCCTTCCAGCTCTGGGCCTTGGCCCGTTTGATGGCGACCTGCAGAGCCCTCTTTCCCGCGCGATAGAACTCGTACAGTTCCGCCGCCCTAGCCCGCGCGCCGTCGTCGCCGTTCCGTCCGGCCCGACGACGCGCGCGGGTGTACTGACGTCGGGCCCGGACGCATGCTGTCCGCAGTTCCCCGATTTTGCCCGACCACCAGTACACCGCCCGACGAGGAGACCGCGGCCCGGCCCGGGGCACCGCCGCGTCGCAAATGCGCGCGACGGCGCTCCCGAGCCGAGCCACGGCCCCCTCCAGGTCGGGCAGCCTGGTCTCCCGTCGAGGCCAGGTTTCGGCTAGAGCGGCTGCCACCAGGACGTCCTTGTCAAGGCGCCGAAGCGCCCATCTGCGTGGTGGTGGTGGGGCGCTACCCGCTCCCGGGCGGAGGTGTCGGTGCGGGGCCGCGGCGGCCTCGGGGGAGGTCAAGACCACGCGGATATACCGGTGGTCCGATAATGTCTCCTCCCCCACCACCATGTCCCACCCGGACACCATACGCGCGGCGCCGGGGGATCCAAACGTCAAATCCACTATGGACCCTCCCCCGCGCCGCACGCACGTCAGCTCCGACCCCCGGTTAATCAACCGGAGGTCGAAGCCCGCCGCCCAGTCGCCCAGAGCCTCGCCCCTCCGATTGGTCCTGGGGGACCCCCATGCCACAGACCAGGCATTGAAGTCCCCCAGGACCAGCACCGGCCGGGGCGCAATCCTTGTGAGGCACGCCCCCACCCCGGCCAAGTACTGCTCGAAGGCAGCAAGGCCGCAGTTGGGCGAAACGTAGCACCCCACCACGGCGACTCCCCCCCACTGGACGGCGACGAATCCCTCCCCGTTCTCCAGTAAGGAGAACGGAGGGGACCCGTCACCGCCCTGCCACACAGCCGCTACCAAGCCGCCCGCATCCCCCATCCAATGCGGATGGTCGGGGACGCGGTACGGCTCGGCGGCGACTGCCAGACCACCCCCCCACTCCGCCAGCGTCTGACACATCAGGTCCTGCGCTGCACGGCAGTGGTTGAGGTTGGCCTGCAGGAGGAGGCGGGGAGCCATTATTTGATGGCCTCCTCACCGCCTCCTGGTGGCACCTCCGTGAGGACGGCGGCGGGGCCGATGTCCACCTCCATCGCGGACACCAACGCCGTCGCCGCCTCCGACCTCTTCCTTGCGGCCGTCGCGTCGGTCGCGGCCAGGTCCGCGGGCGCCGCGGCGCTCGCAGCTGGGGCCGCTCTCACCGGCGCCGGGAGCGGCCCCGGCGCCCCCCTCCTCTGCCCTCGTCGGGATGGGGGGGTACATTGCTTCCCCCCCATTCGGTGCGCGGCGGGTCTCCCCATGTCCGCACACAGCGGGCACTTGGGGGCCGCCGCGCAGTGGCTCGCGCGGTGGCCTTCGGCACCGCAGCGGTAACAAGTACCGCTGCGGTCCACCGCGGAGGTGCACCGCTGCCTGACATGGCCCGTCTCCAGACAGCGGTAGCACTGGAGTGGGCGTTGGGCGAGGACCTCGATCCTCGCCGACACCCACCCCACCACGATCCTCCCGACTGCTTCTAACTTCCGGGCAGCCGGAAGAGGGCACCGTGCCCACACCGCTCCCAGGCCGGTGGAGGACTGCCGGACCTCCCCGGTCCGGATGTCCCCCTCAGAGCAGCCACCGGCCTGGGCCAGCGCCTTGGCCACCTCCTCCCGGGTGACCGAGTCGTCCAGCCCACAAACGCGCAGCTCCGCGCTCTTTGTGGGCCGGGCGACCCTGACACCCCGGGGTGCCAAGGCCTCGCCCAGCTTTTCGGCCAGTCGGTCCGCCCTGGCTGCGTTGTCGGGGCCGCTCACGCGCAGCATGAGCGCCCCCGTCACCGCCCATCTCGGGCGGACCGACTCGATGGCGAGTGCGGCCAAGGATATCTTTTCGTTGGCCGCCGCCATCACCTCCCCGTAGGAGACGCCCCCCCCCCCCTCCGGGACGGTCAGCATGACTGCTGCCGTTGAAGGGGGGCGTCCCAGACGGGGCTTCGCCCTCCCCGCCTTTCCATCCCTGAGTGCCAGACTTGCGAAAGTTTTGGTGGTTTCTCAACCATTCCTTAAGTTCAAAGTCCCATATCTCGCGAACGGATTGACTAACTCGAGAAATTCGTGTTGCATCTGAAAGTAGAAACTCGCCCAATTACAATGGTATGTGTACTTTCGCCCTAGGCCATTCTAGTTATTCGTTTCAAGCATCAGAATTGCGAAAATTTGTATGGTTCCTCAAACATTTATTAAATCCAAACTCCCATATCTCGCGAGCGGATTAATGAATCCCAAAAATTCCTGTTGCATCTGAAAGTAGAAACTCGCCCGATTACAACGGTATGTGTATTTTTCCCCTAGGCCATTGTAGTTATTGGTTTCGGGTATCAGACATGCGAAAATGTTGATGGTTTCTCAACCATCCCTTAACTTCAAACTCCCATATCTAGCGAACGGAATTGACGAATCCGTAAAATTTCTGTTGCATCTGAAAGTAGAAACTCTCCCGATTACAACGGTATGTGTGTTTTTCCCCTAGGCCATTGTGGTTATTGGTTTCGAGTGTCAGACTTGCGAAAATTTTGATGGTTACTCAACCATTCCTTAGTTTCAGACACCCATATCTCGCGAACGGATTGACGAACTCGAGAAATTCCCGTTGCATCTGAAAGCAGAAACTCCCCCGATTACAACGGTATGTGTACTTTCACCCTAGGCCATTCTAGTTATTCGTTTCAAGCATCAGAATTGCGAAAATTTGTATGGTTCCTCAAACATTTATTAAATCCAAACTCCCATATCTCGCGAGCGGATTAATGAATCCCAAAAATTCCTGTTGCATCTGAAAGTAGAAACTCGCCCGATTACAACGGTATGTGTGTTTTTCCCCTAGGCCATTGTGGTTATTGGTTTCGAGTGTCAGACTTGCGAAAATTTTGATGGTTACTCAACCATTCCTTAATTTCAGACACCCATATCTCGCGAACGGATTGACTAACTCGAGGAATTCCTGTTGGATCTGAAAGTAGAGACTCGCCCGGTTACAACGGTATGTGTATTTTTGCCCTAGGCTATTGTGGTTATTGATTTCGAGTATCAGACTTGCGAAAATTTTGATGGTTTCTCAACCATTCCTTAATTTCAAACTCCCATATTTCGCGAACGGATTGACTAACTCGAGAAATTCCTGTTGCATCTGAAAGTAGAAACTCGCCCCATTACAATGGTCTGTGTACTTTTCCCCCAGGCCATTCCAGTTATTGATTTCGAGTATCAGACTTGCGAAAATTTGGATGGTTTCTCAAACATTCCTTCACTTCAAACTCCAATATCTCGCGAACGGATTGAGAAAATCGAGAGATTCCTGTTGCATCTGAAAGTAGAAACTCGCCCGATTACAACGGTATGTCTATTTTTGCCCTAGGCCATTGTGGTTATTGATTTCGAGTATCAGACTTGCGAAAATTTTGATGGTTTCTCAACCATTCCTTAATTTCAAACTCCCATATTTCGCGAACGGATTGACGAACTCGAGAAATTCCCGTTGCATCTGAAAGCAGAATCTCCCCCGATTACAACGGTATGTGTACTTTCGCCCTAGGCCACTCTAGTTATTCGTTTCAAGCATCAGAATTGCGAAAATTTGTATGGTTCCTCAAACATTTATTAAATCCAAACTCCCATATCTCGCGAGCGGATTAATGAATCCCAAAAATTCCTGTTGCATCTGAAAGTAGAAACTCGCCCGATTACAACGGTATGTGTGTTTTTCCCCTAGGCCATTGTGGTTATTGGTTTCGAGTGTCAGACTTGCGAAAATGTTGATGGTTTCTCAACCATTCCTTAATTTCAAACTCCCATATTTCGCGAACGGATTGACTAACTCGAGAAATTCCTGTTGCATCTGAAAGTAGAAACTCGCCCCATTACAATGGTCTGTGTACTTTTCCCCTAGGCCATTCCAGTTATTGGTTTCGAGTATCAGACTTGCGAGAATTTTGATGGTTTCTCAAACATTCCTTCACTTCAAACTCCTATATCTCGCGAACGGATTGACTAACTCGAGGAATTCCTGTTGCATCTGAAAGTAGAAACTCGCCCCATTACAATGGTCTGTGTACTTCTCCCCTAGGCCATTGTAGTTATTGGTTTCGAGTATTAGACCTGCGAAAATTTTGATGGTTTCTCAACCACTCCTTAACTTCAAACTACCATATATCGCGAATGGATTGACTAACTCGAGAAATTCCTGTTGCATCTGAAAGTAGAAACTTGCCACATTACCATGGTGTGTGTACTTTTCCCCTAGGCCATTCCAGTTATTGCTTTCGAGTATCAGACTTGCGAAAATTTTGATGGTTTCTCAACCATCCCTTAACTTCAAACTCCCATATCTAGCGAACGGAATCGACGAATCCGTAAAATTTCTGTTGCATCTGAAAGTAGAAACTCTCCCGATTACAACGGTATGTGTGTTTTTCCCCTAGGCCATTGTGGTTATTGGTTTCGAGTGTCAGACTTGCGAAAATTTTGATGGATTCTCAACCATTCATTAACTTCAATCTCCCATATCTGGCGAACGGATTGACTAACTCGAGGAATTCCTGTTGCATCTGAATGTAGAAACTCGCCCCATTACAATGGTCTGTGTTCTTTTCCCCTAGGCCATTCCAGTTATTGGTTTCGAGTATCAGACTTGCGAAAATTTTGATGGTTTCTCAAACATTCCTTCACTTCAAACTCCTATATCTCGCGAACGGATTGAGGAAATCGAGAAATTCCTGTTGTACCTGAAAGTAGAGACTCGCCCGGTTACAACGGTATGTGTATTTTTCCCCAAGGCCATTGTAGTTATAGGTTTCGGGTATCAGACTTGCGAAAATTTTGATGGTTTCTCAACCATCCCTTAACTTCAAACTCCCATATCTAGCGAACGGAATTGACGAATCCGTAAAATTCCTGTTGCATCTGAAAGTAGAAACTCTCCCGATTACAACGTTATGTGTGTTTTTCCCCTAGGCCATTGTAGTTATTGGTTTCGAGTGTCAGACTTGCGAAAATTTTGATGGTTACTCAACCATTCCTTAATTTCAAACTCCCATATCTCGCGAACGGATTGACGAACTCGAGAAATTCCCGTTGCATCTGAAAGCAGAATCTCCCCCGATTACAACGGTATGTGTACTTTCGCCCTAGGCCACTCTAGTTATTCGTTTCAAGCATCAGAATTGCGAAAATTTGTATGGTTCCTCAAAGATTTATTAAATCCAAACTCCCATATCTTGCGAGCGGATTAATGAATCCCAAAAATTCCTGTTGCATCTGAAAGTAGAAACTCGCCCGATTACAACGGTATGTGTATTTTTCCCCTAGGCCATTGTAGTTATTGGTTTCGGGTATCAGACTTGCGAAAATTTTGAAGGTTTCTCAACCAGTCCTGAACTCCAAACTCCCATATCTCGCGAACGGATTGACGAATCCGAAAAATTTCTGTTGCGTATGAAAGTAGAAACTCTCCCGATTACAACGGTATGTGTATTTCTCCCCTAGGCCATTGTAGTTACTGGTTTCGAGTATCAGACTTGCCAAAATTTTGATGGTTTCTCAACCATTCCTTAATTTCAAACGCCCATATCTCGCGAACGGATTGACAAACTAGAGAAATTCCTTTTTCCATCTGAAAGCAGAAACTCGCCCGATTACAACGGTATGTGTATTTTTCCTCTAGGCCATAGTAGTTATTGGTTTCGAGTATCAGTCTTGCGAAAATTTTGATGGTTTCTGAACCATTCCTTAACTTCAAACTCCCCTATCTCGCGAACGGATTGACTAACTCGAGAAATTCCTGTTGCATCTGAAAGTAGAAACCCGCCCGATTACAACGGTATGTGTACTTTCGCCCTAGGCCACTCTAGTTATTCGTTTCAAGCATCAGAATTGCGAAAATTTGTATGGTTCCTCAAAGATTTATTAAATCCAAACTCCCATATCTTGCGAGCGGATTAATGAATCCCAAAAATTCCTGTTGCATCTGAAAGTAGAAACTCGCCGGTTTACAACGGTATGTGTATTTTTCCCCTAGGCCATTGTGGTTATTGGTTTCGGGTATCAGACTTGCGAAAATTTTGATGGTTTCTCAACCATTCCTGAACTCCAAACTCCCATATCTCGCGAACGGATTGACGAATCCGAAAAATTTCTGTTGCGTATGAAAGTAGAAACTCTCCCGATTACAACGGTATGTGTATTTCTCCCCTAGGCCATTGTAGTTACTGGTTTCGAGTATCAGACTTGCCAAAATTTTGATGGTTTCTCAACCATTCCTTAATTTCAAACGCCCATATCTCGCGAACGGATTGACGAACTAGAGAAATTCCTTTTTCCATCTGAAAGCAGAAACTCGCCCGATTACGACGGTATGTGCATTTTTCCTCTAGGCCATAGTAGTTATTGGTTTCGAGTATCAGTCTTGCGAAAATTTTGATGGTTTCTGAACCATTCCTTAACTTCAAACTCCCCTATCTCGCGAACGGACTGACCAACTCGAGAAATTCCTGTTGCATCTGAAAGTAGAAACTCGCCCCATTACAATGGTCTGTGTACTTTTCCCCTAGGCCATTCCAGTTATTGGTTTCGAGTATCAGACTTGCGAAAATTTTGATGGTTTCAAAACATTCCTTCACTTCAAACTCCTATATCTCGCGAACGGATTGACTAACTCGAGGAATTCCTGTTGCATCTGAATGTAGAATCTCGCCCCATTACAATGGTCTGTGTACTTTTCCCATAGGCCATTCCTGTTATTGGTTTCGAGTATCAGACTTGCGAAAATATTGATGGTTTCTCAACCATCCCTTAACTTCAAACTCCCATATCTAGCGAACGAAATTGACGAATCCGTAAAATTTCTGTTGCATGTGAACGTAGAAACTCTCCCGATTACAACGGTATGTGTGTTTTTCCCCTAGGCCATTGTGGTTATTGGTTTCGAGTATCAGACTTGCGAAAATTTTGATGGTTCCTCAACCATTCCTTAACTTCAAACTCCCATATCTCGCGAACGGATTGACTAACTCGAGGAATTCCTATTGCACCTGAAAGTAGAAACTCGCCCCATTACAATGGTCTGTGTACTTTTCCCCTAGGCCATTCCAGTTATTGGTTTCGAGTATCAGACTTGCGAAAATTTTGATGGTTTCTCAAACATTCCTTCACTTCAAACTCCTATATCTCGCGAACGGAAAGACTAACTCGAGGAATTCCTGTTGCATCTGAAAGTAGAAACTCGCCCGATTACAACGGTATGTGTATTTTTGCTCTAGGCCATAGTAGTTATTGGTTTCGGGTATCAGACTTGCGAAAATTTTGATGGTTTCTCAACCATCCCTTAACTTCAAACTCCCATATCTAGCGAACGGAATTGACGAATCCGTAAAATTTCTGTTGCGTATGAAAGTAGAAACTCTCCCGATCACAACGGTATGTGTATTTCTCCCCTAGGCCATTGTAGTTACTGGTTTCGAGAATCAGACTTGCGAAAATTTTGATGGTTTCTGAACCATTCCTTAACTTCAAACTCCCCTATCTCGCGAACGGATTGACTAACTCGAGAAATTCCTGTTGCATCTGAAAGTAGAAACTCGCCTCATTACAATGGACTGTGTACTTTTCCCCTAGGCCATTCCAGTTATTGGTTTCGAGTATCAGACTTGCGAAAATTTTGATGGTTTCTCAAACATTCCTTCACTTCAAACTCCTACATCTCGCGAACGGATTGACTAACTCGAAGAATTCCTGTTGCATCTGAAAATAGAAACTCGCCCCATTACAATGGTCTGTGTACTTTTCCCCTAGGCCATTCCAGTTATTGGTTTCGAGTATCAGACTTGCGAAAATTTTGATGGTTTCTCAACCATCCCTTAACTTCAAACTCCCATATCTAGCGAACGGAATTGACGAATCCGTAAAATTTCTGTTGCATCTGAAAGTAGAAACTCTCCCGATTACAACGGTATGTGTGTTTTTCCCCTAGGCCATTGTGGTTATTGGTTTCGAGTGTCAGACTTGCGAAAATTTTGATGGTTTCTCAACCATTCCTTAACTTCAAACTACCATATCTCGCGATTGGATTGACTAACTCGAGGAATTCCTGTTGTATCTGAAAGTAGAAACTCGCCCCATTACAATGGTCTGTGTACTTTTCCCCTAGGCCATTCCAGTTATTGGTTTCGGGTATCAGACTTGCGAAAATTTTGATGGTTTCTCAAACATTCCTTCACTTCAAACTCCTATATTTCGCGAACGGATTGTGGAAATCGACAAATTCCTGTTGCATCTGAAAGTAGAAACTCGCCCGATTACAACGGTATGTGTATTTTTGCCCTAGGCCATTGTGGTTATTGATTTCGCGTGTCAGACTTGCGAAAATTTTGATGGTTTCTCAACCATTCCTTAACTTCAAACTCCCATATGTCGCGAACGGATTGACTAACTCGAGGAATTCCTATTGCACCTGAAAGTAGAAACTCGCCCCATTACAAAGGTCTGTGTACTTTTCCCCTAGGCCATTCCAGTTATTGGTTTCGAGTATCAGACTTGCGAAAATTTTGATGGTTTCTCAACCATCCCTTAACTTCAAACTCCCATATCTCGCGAGCGGACTGACTAACTCGAGAAATTCCCGTTGCATCTGAAAGCGGAAACTCCCCCGATTACAACGGTATGTGTACTTTCGCCCTAGGCCATTCTAGTTATTCGTGTTCAAGCATCAGAATTGCGAAAATTTGTATGGTTCCTCAAACATTTATTAAATCCAAACTCCCATATCTCGCGAGCGGATTAATGAATCCCAAAAATTCCTGTTGCATCTGAAAGTAGAAACTCGCCCGATTACAACGGTATGTGTATTTTTGCCCTAGGCCATTGTGGTTATTGATTTCGCGTATCAGACTTGCGAAAATTTTGATGGTTTCTCAACCATTCCTTAACTTCAAACTCCCATATCTCGCAAACGGATTGACGAACTAGAGAAATTCCTTCTTCCATCTGAAAGCAGAAACTCGCCCGATTACAACGGTATGTGTTTTTTCCCCTAGGCCATTGTGGTTACTGGTTTCGAGTATCAGACTTGTGAAAATTTTGATGGTTCCTCAACCATTCCTTAACATCAAACTCCCATATCTCGCGAACGGATTGACTAACTCGAGGAATTCCTATTGCACCTGAAAGTAGGAACTCGCCCCATTACAATGGTCTGTGTACTTTTCCCCTAGACCATTCCAGTTATTGGTTTCGAGTATCAGACTTGCGAAAATTTTGATGGTTTCTCAAACATTCCTTCACTTCAAACTCCTATATCTCGCGAACGGATTGAGAAAATCGAGAGATTCCTGTTGCATCTGAAAGTAGAAACTCGCCCGATTACAACGGTATGTGTATTTTTGCTCTAGGCAATAGTAGTTATTGGTTTCGGGTATCAGACTTGCGAAAATTTTGATGGTTTCTCAACCATTCCTTAACTTCAAACTCCCATATCTAGCGAACGGAATTGACGAATCCGTAAAATTTCTGTTGCATCTGAAAGTAGAAACTCTCCCGATTACAACGGTATGTGTTTTTTTCCCCTAGGCCATTGTGGTTACTGGTTTCGAGTATCAGACTTGCGAAAATTTTGATGGTTTCTCAACCATTCCTTAATTTCAAACGCCCATATCTCGCGAACGGATTGACTAACTCGAGAAATTCCTGTTGCATCTGAAAGCAGAAACTCCCCCGATTACAACGATATGTGTATTTATGCTCTAGGCCATAGTAGTTATTGGTTTCGAGTATCAGACTTGCGAATATTTGGATGGATTCTCAACTATTCATTAACTTCAAACTCCCATATATCGCGAACGGATTGACTAACTCGAGAAATTCCTGTTCCACCTCAAAGTAGAAACTCGTACCATTACAACGGTATGTGTATTTCTCCCCTAGGCCATTGTAGTTATTGTTTTCGGGTATCAGACTTGAGAAAATTTTGATGGTTTCTCAAACATTCCTTCACTTCAAACTCCTATATCTCGCGAACGGATTGAGGAAATCGAGAAATTCCTGTCGCATCTGAAAGTAGAAACTCGCCCAATTACAACGGTACGTGTATTTCTCCCCTAGGCCATTGTAGTTATTGGTTTCGGTTATCAGACTTGAGAAAATTTTGATGGTTTCTCTACCATTCCTTAATTTCAAACGCCCATATCTCGCAAACGGATTGACGAACTAGAGAAATTCCTTCTTCCATCTGAAAGCAGAAACTCGCCCGATTACAACGGTATGTGTGTTTTTCCCCTAGGCCATTGTGGTTATTGGTTTCGAGTATCAGACTTGTGAAAATTTTGATGGTTCCTCAACCATTCCTTAACTTCAGACTCCCATATCTCGCGAACGGATTGACTAACTCGAGGAATTCCTGTTGCATCTGAAAGTAGAAACTCGCCCCATTACAATGGTCTGTGTACTTTTCTCCTAGGCCATTCCAGTTACTGGTTTCGAGTATCAGACTTGCGAAAATTTTGATGGTTTCTCAAACATTCCTTCACTTCAAACTCCTATATTTCGCGAACGGATTGAGGAAATCGAGAAATTCCCGTTGCATCTGAAAGCGGAAACTCCCCCGATTACAACGGTATGTGTACTTTCGCCCTAGGCCATTCTAGTTATTCGTGTTCAAGCATCAGAATTGCGAAAATTTGTATGGTTCCTCAAACATTTATTAAATCCAAACTCCCATATCTCGCGAGCGGATTAATGAATCCCAAAAATTCCTGTTGCACCTGAAAGTAGAAACTCGCCCGATTACAACGGTATGTGTATTTCTCCCCTAGGCCATTGTAGTTACTGGTTTCGTATCAGACTTGCGAAAATTTTGATGGTTTCTCTACCATTCCTTAATTTCAAACGCCCATATCTCGCAAACGGATTGACGAACTAGAGAAATTCCTTCTTCCATCTGAAAGCAGAAACTCGCCCGATTACAACGGTATGTGTGTTTTTCCCCTAGGCCATTGTGGTTATTGGTTTCGAGTATCAGACTTGTGAAAATTTTGATGGTTCCTCAACCATTCCTTAACTTCAGACTCCCATATCTCGCGAACGGATTGACTAACTCGAGGAATTCCTATTGCACCTGAAAGTAGGAACTCGCCCCATTACAATGGTCTGTGTACTTTTCCCCTAGACCATTCCAGTTATTGGTTTCGAGTATCAGACTTGCGAAAATTTTGATTGTTTCTCAAACATTCCTTCACTTCAAACTCCCATATCTAGCGAACGGAATTGACGAATCCGTAAAATTTCTGTTGCATCTGAAAGTAGAAACTCTCCCGATTACAACGGTATGTGTTTTTTTCCCCTAGGCCATTGTGGTTACTGGTTTCGAGTATCAGACTTGCGAAAATTTTGATGGTTTCTCAACCATTCCTTAATTTCAAACGCCCATATCTCGCGAACGGATTGACTAACTCGAGAAATTCTGTTGCATCTGAAAGCAGAAACTCCCCCGATTACAACAATATGTGTATTTATGCTCTAGGCCATAGTAGTTATGGGTTTCGAGTATCAGACTTGCGAATATTTGGATGGATTCTCAACCATTCATTAACTTCAAACTCCCATATATCGCGAACGGATTGACTAACTCGAGAAATTCCTGTTCCACCTCAAAGTAGAAACTCGCACCGTTACAACGGTATGTGTATTTCTCCCCTAGGTCATTGTAGTTATTGTTTTCGGGTATCAGACTTGAGAAAATTTTGATGGTTTCTCAAACATTCCTTCACTTCAAACTCCTATATCTCGCGAACGGATTGAGGAAATCGAGAAATTCCTGTCGCATCTGAAAGTAGAGACTCGCCCAATTACAACGGTACGTGTATTTCTCCACTAGGCCATTGTAGTTATTGTTTTCGGGTATCAGACTTGAGAAAATTTTGATGGTTTCTCAAACATTCCTTCACTTCAAACTCCTATATCTCGCGAACGGATTGAGGAAATCGAGAAATTCCTGTTGCATCTGAAAGTAGAAACTCGCCCCATTACAATGGTGTGTGTACTTTTCCCCTAGGCCATTCCAGTTATTGGTTTCGAGTATCAGACTTGCGAAAATTTTGATGGTTTCTCAACCATCCCTTAACTTCAAACTCCAATATGTAGCGAGCGGAATGACGATCCGTAAAATTTCTGTTGCATCTGAAAGTAGAAACTCTCCCGATTACAACGGTATGTGTGTTTTTCCCCTAGGCCATTGTGGTTATTGGTTTCGAGTATCAGACTTGTGAAAATTTTGATGGTTCCTCAACCATTCCTTAACTTCAAACTCCCATATCTCGCGAACGGAATAGACGAATCCGTAAAATTTCTGTTGCATCTGAAAGTAGAAGCTCTCCCGATTACAACGGTATGTGTTTTTTTCCCCTAGGCCATTGTGGTTACTGGTTTCGAGTATCAGACTTGCGAAAATTTTGATGGATTCTCAACCATTCCTTCACTTCAAACTCCTATATCTCGCGAACGGATTGAGGAAATCGAGAAATTCCTGTCGCATCTGAAAGTAGAAACTCGCCCAATTACAACGGTACGTGTATTTCTCCCCTAGGCCATTGTAGTTATTGTTTTCGGGTATCAGACTTGAGAAAATTTTGATGGTTTATCAAACATTCCTTCACTTCAAACTCCTATATCTCGCGAACGGATTGAGAAAATCGAGAGATTCCTGTTGCATCTGAAAGTAGAAACTCGCCCGATTACAACGGTATGTGTATTTTTTCCGTAGGCCATTCTGGTTAAGCGACTGGAGCAGCAGAAGAGCAAAAAATTTGTTGTCTTCTCAACCATTTCTTGGCTTCAAAGTCGCATATCTCGCGAACGGATTGTCCTAACCCAGAAATTCCTATTGCATCTGAAGGTAGAAACTCGCCCGATTACAACGGTATGTGTATTTTCCCCCTAGGCCATTCTGGTTAAGCGACTGTAGCAGCAGAAGAGCAAAAAATTTGTTGTCTTGTCAACCATTTCTTAGCTTCAAAGTCCCATATCTCGCGAACGGATTGACCAAATACAGAAATTCCTGCTGCGTCTGAAAGTAGAAACTCGTCCGGTTACAACGGTATGTGTACTATTTCCCTAGGCCATTCTGGTTAAGCGTTTGGAGCAGCAGAAGTGCGAAAAATTTGTTGCCTTCTCAACCATTTCTTGATTTCAAAGTCCCATATCTCGCGAACGGATTGACCAAACCCAAAAGTTCCTTCTGCGTCTGAAAGTAGAAACTCGTCCGAATACAACGGCATGTGTATTTTTACCCTAGGCCGTTCTGGTTAAGCGTTTGGAGCAGCAGAATTGCGAAAAATTTGTTGGCTTCTCAACCATTTCTTGGCTTCAAACTCCCATATCTCGCGAACAGATTGACCTAACCCTAAAATTCCTAATGCATCTGAAAGTAGAAACTCGCCCGATTACAACGGTATGTGTATTTCTTACCCTAGGCCATTCTGGTTTAGCGACTGGAGCAACAGAAGTGCAAAAAATTTGTTGTCCTGTAAACCATTTCTTAGCTTCAAAGTCCCATATCTCGCGAACGGATTGACCTAACACAGAAATTCCTGCTGCGTCTGAAAGTAGAAACTCGCTCGATTACAACGGTATGTGTATTTTTTCCCTAGGCCATTCTGGTTAAGCGTTTGGAGCAACAGAATTGCGAAAAATTTGTTGCCTTCTCAATCATTTCTTGCCTTCAAACTACCATATCTCGCGAACAGATGGACCTAACCCAAAAATTCCTATGGCATCTGAAAGTAGAATCACGCCCGATTACAACCGTATGTGTATTTTCCCCCTAGGCCATTCTGGTTAAGCGACTGGAGCAGCAGAAGTGCAAAAAATTTGTTGTCTTGTCAACCATTTCTTAGCTTCAAAGTCCCATATCTCGCGAACGGATTGACCAAACACAGAAATTCCTGCTGCGTCTGAAAGTAGAAACTCGCTCGATTACAACGGTATGTGTATTTTCTCCCTAGGCCATTCTGGTTAAGCGTATGGAGCAACAGAATTGCGAAAAATTTGTTGCCTTCTCAATCATTTCTTAGCTTCAAACTCCCAAATGTCGCGAACGGATTGACCTAACCCAAAAATTCCTATTGCATCTGAAAGTAGAAACTCGCCCGATTACAACGGTATGTGTATTTTCCCCATAGGCCATTCTGTTTAAGCGTTTGGAGCAGCAGAATTGCGAAAAATTTGTTGTCTTCTCAACTATTTCTTAGCTTCAAAGTCCCATATCTCGCGAACGGATAGACCAAACCCAGAAATTCCTGCTGCGTCTGAAAGTAGAAACTGGCCCGATTACAACGGTATGTGCATTTTTTCCCTAGGCCAATCTGGTTAAGCGATTGGAGCAGCAGAAGAGCAAAAAATTTGTTGTCTTCTCAACCATTTCTTAGCTTCAAACTCCCATATGTCGCGAACGGATTGACCTAACTCAAAAATTCCTATTGCATCTGAAAGTAGAAACTCGCCCGATTAGAACGGTATGTGTATTTTTTCCCTAGACCATTCTGGTTAAGCGTTTGGAGCAGCAGACGTGCGAAAAATTTGTTATCTTGTCAACCATTTCTTTGATTCAAAGTCCGATATCTCGCGAACGGATTGACCAAACCCAAAAATTCCTGCAGCGTCTGAAAGTAGAAACTCGCCCGTTTACAACGGTATGTGTATTTTTTCCCTAGGCCATTCTGTTTAAGGGTTTGGAGCAACAGAATTGCGAAAAATTTGTTGTCTTCTCAACTATTTCTTAGCTTCAAACGCCCATATCTCGCGAGCGGATTGACAAAACCCAAAAATTCCTGCTGCGTCTGAATGTAGAAACTCGCTCGATTACAACGGTATGTGTATTTTTCCCCTAGGCCATTCTGGTTAAGCGTGTGGAACAGCAGACGTGCGAAAAATTTGTTGTCTTCTCAACTATTTCTTAGCTTCAAACTCCCATATCTCGCGAACGGATTGAACTAACCCAAAAATTACTGCTGCGTCTGAAAGTAGAAACTCGCCCGATTACAAGGGTATGTGTATTTTCCCCCTGGGCCATTCTGGTTAAGCGACTGGTGCAGCAGATGTGCAAAAAATTTGTTGTCTTGTCAACCATTTCTTAGCTTCAAAGTCCCATATCTCGCGAACGGATTGACCAAACACAGAAATTCCTGCTGCCTCTGAAAATAGAAGCTCGCTCGATTGCAACGGTATGTGTATTTTTTCCCTAGGCCATTCTGGTTAAGCGTTTGGAGCAGCAGAAGTGCGAAAAATTTGTTGCCTTCTCAACCATTTCTTGGCTTCAAACTCCCATATCTCGCGAACAGATTGACCTAACCCAAAAATTTCTGCTGCGTCTGAAAGTAGAAACTCGCCCGATTACAACGGTATGTGTATTTCTTACCCTGGGCCATTCTGGTTAAGCGACTGGTGCAGCAGATGTGCAAAAAATTTGTTGTCTTGTCAACCATTTCTTAGCTTCAAAGTCCCATATCTCGCGAACGGATTGACCAAACACAGAAATTCCTGCTGCCTCTGAAAATAGAAGCTCGCTCGATTGCAACGGTATGTGTATTTTTTCCCTAGGCCATTCTGGTTAAGCGTTTGGAGCAGCAGAAGTGCGAAAAATTTGTTGCCTTCTCAACCATTTCTTGGCTTCAAACTCCCATATCTCGCGAACAGATTGACCTAACCCAAAAATTTCTGCTGCGTCTGAAAGTAGAAACTCGCCCGATTACAACGGTATGTGTATTTCTTACCCTAGGCCATTCTGGTTAAGCGACTGGAGCAACAGAAGGGCAAAAAATTTGTTGCCTTCTCAACCATTTCTTAGCTTCAAACTCCCATATCTCGCGAACGGATTGACCTAACGCAAAAATTCCTATTGCGTCTGACAGTAGAAACTCGTCCGGTTACAACGGTATGTGTGTTTTTTCCCTAGGCCATTCTGGTTAAGCGTTTGGAGCAGCAGAAGTGCGAAATATTTGTTGCCTTCTCAACCATTTCTTGGCTTCAAACCCCCATATCTCGCGAACAGATTGACCTAACCCAAAAATTCCTGTTGCGTCTGAAAGTACAAACTCGCCCGATTGCAACGGTATGTGTATTTTCCCCATAGGCCATTCTGGTTAAGCGTTTGGAGCAGCAGAAGTGCGAAAAATTTGTTGCCTTCTCAACCATTTCTTAGCTTCAAACTCCCATATCTCGCGAACGGATTGACCTAACGCAAAAATTCCTATTGCGTCTGACAGTAGAAACTCGTCCGGT
The DNA here is from genome assembly GCF_051014685.1 of Ptiloglossa arizonensis. Lineage (NCBI taxonomy): Eukaryota > Metazoa > Arthropoda > Insecta > Hymenoptera > Colletidae > Ptiloglossa > Ptiloglossa arizonensis. The sequence goes on along the minus strand of NW_027478436.1, from coordinate 1,394,102 downwards.
TACAACGGTATGTGTATTTTTTCCCTAGGCCTTTCTGGTTAAGCGTTTGGAGCAGCAGGAGTGCGAAAAATTTGTTGTCTTCTCAACCATTTCTTGGCTTCAAAGTCCCATATCTCGCGAACGGATTGTCCTAACCCAGAAATTCCTATTGCATCTGAGGGTAGAAACTCGCCCGATTACAACGGTATGTGTATTTTCCCCCTAGGCCATTCTGGTTAAGCGACTGTAGCAGCAGAAGAGCAAAAAATTTGTTGTCTTGTCAACCATTTCTTAGCTTCAAAGTCCCATATCTCGCGAACGGATTGACCAAATACAGAAATTCCTGCTGCGTCTGAAAGTAGAAACTCGTCCGGTTACAACGGTATGTGTACTATTTCCTTAGGCCATTCTGGTTAAGCGTTTGGAGCAGCAGAAGTGCGAAAAATTTGTTGCCTTCTCAACCATTTCTTGATTTCAAAGTCCCATATCTCGCGAACGGATTGACCAAACCCAAAAGTTCCTTCTGCGTCTGAAAGTAGAAACTCGTCCGAATACAACGGCATGTGTATTTTTACCCTAGGCCGTTCTGGTTAAGCGTTTGGAGCAGCAGAATTGCGAAAAATTTGTTGCCTTCTCAACCATTTCTTGGCTTCAAACTCCCATATCTCGCGAACAGATTGACCTAACCCTAAAATTCCTATTGCATCTGAAAGTAGAAACTCGCCCGATCAGAACGGTATGTGTATTTTTTCCCTAGGCCATTCTGGTTAAGCGTTTGGAGCAGCAGACGTGCGAAAAATTTGTTATCTTGTCAACCATTTCTTTGATTCAAAGTCCGATATCTCGCGAACGGATTGACCAAACCCAAAAATTCCTGCAGCGACTGAAAGTAGAAACTCGCCCGATAACAACGGTATGTGTATTTTTTCCCTAGGCCATTCTGTTTAAGGGTTTGGAGCAACAGAATTGCGAATAATTTGTTGCCTTCACAATCATTTCTTAGCTTCAAACTCCCATATCTCGCGAACGGATTGACCTAACCCAAAAATTCCTATTGCATCTGAAAGTAGAAACTCGCCCGATTACAACCGTATGTGTATTTTCCCCCTAGGCCATTCTGGTTAAGCGACTGGAGCAGCAGAAGTGCAAAAAATTTGTTGTCTTGTCAACCATTTCTTAGCTTCAAAGTCCCATATCTCGCGAACGGATTGACCAAACACAGAAATTCCTGCTGCGTCTGAAAGTAGAAACTCGCTCGATTACAACGGTATGTGTATTTTCTCCCTAGGCCATTCTGGTTAAGCGTTTGGAGCAACAGAATTGCGAAAAATTTGTTGCCTTCTCAATCATTTCTTAGCTTCAAACTCCCAAATGTCGCGAACGGATTGACCTAACCCAAAAATTCCTATTGCATCTGAAAGTAGAAACTCGCCCGATTACAACGGTATGTGTATTTTCCCCATAGGCCATTCTGGTTAAGCGTTTGGAGCAGCAGAAGTGCGAAAAATTTGTTGTCTTCTCAACTATTTCTTAGCTTCAAAGTCCCATATCTCGCGAACGGATAGACCAAACCCAGAAATTCGTGCTGCGTCTGAAAGTAGAAACTCGCCCGATTACAACGGTATGTGTATTTTTTCCCTAGGCCAATCTGGTTAAGCGATTGGAGCAGCAGAAGTGCGAAATATTTGCTGCCTTCTTAACCATTTCTTGGCTTCAAACTCCCATATCTCGCGAACGGATTGACCTAACACAAAAATTATTGCTGCGTCTGAAAGTAGAAACTCGCCCGATTACAAGGGTATGTGTATTTTCCCCCTGGGCCATTCTGGTTAAGCGACTGCTGCAGCAGAAGTGCAAAAAATTTGTTGTCTTGTCAACCATTTCTTAGCTTCAAAGTCCCATATCTCGCGAACGAATTGACCAAACACAGAAATTCCTGCTGCCTCTGAAAATAGAAACTCGCTCGATTGCAACGGTATGTGTATTTTTTCCCTAGGCCATTCTGGTTAAGCGTTTGGAGCAGCAGAAGTGCGAAGAATTTGTTGCCTTCTCAACCATTTCTTGGCTTCAAACTCCCATATCTCGCGAACAGATTGACCTAACCCAAAAATTTCTGCTGCGTCTGAAAGTAGAAACTCGCCCGATTACAACGGTATGTGTATTTCTTACCCTAGGCCATTCTGGTTAAGCGACTGGAGCAACAGAAAGGCAAAAAATTTGTTGTCTTGTAAACCATTTCTTAGCTTCAAAGTCCCATATCTCGCGAACGGATTGACCTAACGCAAAAATTCCTATTGCGTCTGACTGTAGAAACTCGTCCGGTTACAACGGTATGTGTATTTTTTCCCTAGGCCATTCTGGTTAAGCGTTTGGAGCAGCAGAAGTGCGAAAGATTTGCTGCCTTCTCAACCATTTCTTGGCTTCAAACTCCCATATCTCGCGAACAGATTGACCTAACCCAAAAATTCCTGCTGCGTCTGAAAGTACAAACTCGCCCGATTGCAACGGTATGTGTATTTTTTCCCTAGGCCATTCTGGTTAAGCGACTGGAGCAGCAGAAGAGCAAAAAATTTGTTGTCTTCTCAACCATTTCTTAGCTTCAAACTCCCATATGTCGCGAACGGATTGACCTAACTCAAAAATTCCTATTGCATCTGAAAGTAGAAACTCGCCCGATTACAACGGTATGTGTATTTTTCCCATAGGCCATTCTGGTTAAGCGTTTGGAGCAGCAGCAGTGCGAAAAATTTGTTGTCTTCTCAACTATTTCTTAGCTTCAAAGTCCCATATCTCGCGAACGGATAGACCAAACACAGATATTCCTGATGAGTCTGAAAGTAGAAGCTCGTCCGGTTACAACGGTATGTGTATTTCTTCCCTAAGCCTTTCTGGTTAAGCGTTTGGAGCAGCAGGAGTGCGAAAAATTTGTTGCCTTCTCAACCATTTCTTAGCTTCAAAGTCCCATATCTCGCGAACGGACTGACCAAATACAGAAATTCCTGCTGCGTCTGAAAGTCGAAACTCGCTCGATTACAACGGTATGTGTATTTTTTCCCTGGGCCATTCTGGATAAGCGTTTGGAGCAGCAGAAGTGCGACAAATTTGTTGCCTTCTCAACCATTTCTTGGCTTCAAAGTCCCATATCTCGCGAACGGATTGTCCTAACCCAGAAATTCCTGCTGCGTCTGAAAGTAGAAACTCGCTCGATTACAACGGAATGTGTATTTTCTCCCTAGGCCATTCTGGTTAAGCGTTTGGAGCAACAGAATTGCGAAAAATTTGTTGCCTTCTCAATCATTTCTTAGCTTCAAACTCCCAAATGTCGCGAACGGATTGACCTAACCCAAAAATTCCTATTGCATCTGAAAGTAGAAACTCGCCCGATTACAACGGTATGTGTATTTTCCCCATAGGCCATTCTGGTTAAGCGTTTGGAGCAGCAGAAGTGCGAAAAATTTGTTGTCTTCTCAACTATTTCTTAGCTTCAAAGTCCCATATCTCGCGAACGGATAGACCAAACCCAGAAATTCGTGCTGCGTCTGAAAGTAGAAACTCGCCCGATTACAACGGTATGTGTATTTTTTCCCTAGGCCAATCTGGTTAAGCGATTGGAGCAGCAGAAGTGCGAAATATTTGCTGCCTTCTCAACCATTTCTTGGCTTCAAACTCCCATATCTCGCGAACGGATTGACCTAACACAAAAATTATTGCTGCGTCTGAAAGTAGAAACTCGCCCGATTACAAGGGTATGTGTATTTTCCCCCTGGGCCATTCTGGTTAAGCGACTGCTGCAGCAGAAGTGCAAAAAATTTGTTGTCTTGTCAACCATTTCTTAGCTTCAAAGTCCCATATCTCGCGAACGAATTGACCAAACACAGAAATTCCTGCTGCCTCTGAAAATAGAAACTCGCTCGATTGCAACGGTATGTGTATTTTTTCCCTAGGCCATTCTGGTTAAGCGTTTGGAGCAGCAGAAGTGCGAAAAATTTGTTGCCTTCTCAACCATTTCTTGGCTTCAAACTCCCATATCTCGCGAACAGATTGACCTAACCCAAAAATTTCTGCTGCGTCTGAAAGTAGAAACTCGCCCGATTACAACGGTATGTGTATTTCTTACCCTAGGCCATTCTGGTTAAGCGACTGGAGCAACAGAAAGGCAAAAAATTTGTTGTCTTGTAAACCATTTCTTAGCTTCAAAGTCCCATATCTCGCGAACGGATTGACCTAACGCAAAAATTCCTATTGCGTCTGACTGTAGAAACTCGTCCGGTTACAACGGTATGTGTATTTTTTCCCTAGGCCATTCTGGTTAAGCGTTTGGAGCAGCAGAAGTGCGAAAGATTTGCTGCCTTCTCAACCATTTCTTGGCTTCAAACTCCCATATCTCGCGAACAGATTGACCTAACCCAAAAATTCCTGCTGCGTCTGAAAGTACAAACTCGCCGGATTGCAACGGTATGTGTATTTTTTCCCTAGGCCATTCTGGTTAAGCGACTGGAGCAGCAGAAGAGCAAAAAATTTGTTGTCTTCTCAACCATTTCTTAGCTTCAAACTCCCATATGTCGCGAACGGATTGACCTAACTCAAAAATTCCTATTGCATCTGAAAGTAGAAACTCGCCCGATTACAACGGTATGTGTATTTTTCCCATAGGCCATTCTGGTTAAGCGTTTGGAGCAGCAGCAGTGCGAAAAATTTGTTGTCTTCTCAACTATTTCTTAGCTTCAAAGTCCCATATCTCGCGAACGGATAGACCAAACACAGATATTCCTGATGAGTCTGAAAGTAGAAGCTCGTCCGGTTACAACGGTATGTGTATTTCTTCCCTAAGCCTTTCTGGTTAAGCGTTTGGAGCAGCAGGAGTGCGAAAAATTTGTTGCCTTCTCAACCATTTCTTAGCTTCAAAGTCCCATATCTCGCGAACGGACTGACCAAATACAGAAATTCCTGCTGCGTCTGAAAGTCGAAACTCGCTCGACTACAACGGTATGTGTATTTTTTCCCTGGGCCATTCTGGATAAGCGTTTGGAGCAGCAGAAGTGCGACAAATTTGTTGCCTTCTCAACCATTTCTTGGCTTCAAAGTCCCATATCTCGCGAACGGATTGTCCTAACCCAGAAATTCCTATTGCATCTGAAGGTAGAAACTCGCCCGATTACAACGGTATGTGTATTTTCCCCCTAGGCCATTCTGGTTAAGCGACTGTAGCAGCAGAAGAGCAAAAAATTTGTTGTCTTGTCAACCATTTCTTAGCTTCAAAGTCCCATATCTCGCGAACGGATTGACCAAATACAGAAATTCCTGCTGCGTCTGAAAGTAGAAACTCGTCCGGTTACAACGGTATGTGTACTATTTCCCTAGGCCATTCTGGTTAAGCGTTTGGAACAGCAGAAGTGCGAAAAATTTGTTTTCTTGTCAACCATTTCTTAGATTCAAAGTCCGATATCTCGCGAACGGATCGACCAAACCCAAAAATTCCTGCAGCGTCTGAAAGTAGAGACTCGCCCGATTACAACGGTATGTGTATTTTTTCCCTAGGCCATTCTAGTTAAGCGGTTGGAGCAGCAGAAGTGAGAAATATTTGTCGCCTTCTCAACCACTTCTTGGTTTCAAACTCCCATATCTCGCGAACAGATTGACCTAACCCAAAAATTTCTGCTGCGTCTGAAAGTAGAAACTCGCCCGATTACAACGGTATGTGTATTTCTTACCCTAGGCCATTCTGGTTAAGCGACTGGAGCAACAGAAGGGCAAAAAATTTGTTGCCTTCTCAACCATTTCTTAGCTTCAAACTCCCATATCTCGCGAACGGATTGACCTAACGCAAAAATTCCTGCTGCCTCTGAAAATAGAAGCTCGCTCGATTGCAACGGTATGTGTATTTTTTCCCTAGGCCATTCTGGTTAAGCGTTTGGAGCAGCAGAAGTGCGAAAAATTTGTTGCCTTCTCAACCATTTCTTGGCTTCAAACTCCCATATCTCGCGAACAGATTGACCTAACCCAAAAATTTCTGCTGCGTCTGAAAGAAGAAACTCGCCCGATTACAACGGTATGTGTATTTCTTACCCTAGGCCATTCTGGTTAAGCGACTGGAGCAACAGAAGGGCAAAAAATTTGTTGCCTTCTCAACCATTTCTTAGCTTCAAACTCCCATATCTCGCGAACGGATTGACCTAACGCAAAAATTCCTATTGCGTCTGACAGTAGAAACTCGTCCGGTTACAACGGTATGTGTGTTTTTTCCCTAGGCAATTCTGGTTAAGCGTTTGGAGCAGCAGAAGTGCGAAAAATTTGTTGCCTTCTCAACCATTTCTTAGCTTCAAACTCCCATATCTCGCGAACGGATTGACCTAACGCAAAAATTCCTATTGCGTCTGACAGTAGAAACTCGTCCGGTTACAACGGTATGTGTATTTTTTCCCTAGGCCTTTCTGGTTAAGCGTTTGGAGCAGCAGGAGTGCGAAAAATTTGTTGTCTTCTCAACCATTTCTTGGCTTCAAAGTCCCATATCTCGCGAACGGATTGTCCTAACCCAGAAATTCCTATTGCACCTGAAGATAGAAACTCGCCCGATTACAACGGTATGTGTATTTTCCCCCTAGGCCATTCTGGTTAAGCGACTGTAGCAGCAGAAGGGCAAAAAATTTGTTGTCTTGTCAACCATTTCTTAGCTTCAAAGTCCCATATCTCGCGAACGGATTGACCAAATACAGAAATTCCTGCTGCGTCTGAAAGTAGAAACTCGTCCGGTTACAACGGTATGTGTACTATTTCCCTAGGCCATTCTGGTTAAGCGTTTGGAACAGCAGAAGTGCGAAAAATTTGTTATCTTGTCAACCATTTCTTAGATTCAAAGTCCGATATCTCGCGAACGGATCGACCAAACCCAAAAATTCCTGCTGTGTCTGAAAGTAGAAACTCGCCCGATTACAACGGTATGTGTATTTTTTCTCTAGGCCATTCTGGTTCAGCGATTGGAGCAGCAGAAGTGCGAAAAATTTGTTACCTTCTCAACCATTTCTTAGCTTCAAACTCCCGTATCTCGCGAACGGAGTGACCTAACCCAAAAATTCCTATTGCATCTGAAAGTAGAAACTCGCCCGATTACAACGGTATGTGTATTTTCCCCCTAGGCCATTCTGGTTAAGCGACTGTAGCAGCAGAAGAGCAAAAAATTTGTTGTCTTGTCAACCATTTCTTAGCTTCAAAGTCCCATATCTCGCGAACGGATTGACCAAATACAGAAATTCCTGCTGCGTCTGAAAGTAGAAACTCGTCCGGTTACAACGGTATGTGTACTATTTCCCTAGGCCATTCTGGTTAAGCGTTTGGAGCAGCAGAAGTGCGAAAAATTTGTTGCCTTCTCAACCATTTCTTGATTTCAAAGTCCCATATCTCGCGAACGGATTGACCAAACCCAAAAGTTCCTTCTGCGTCTGAAAGTAGAAACTCGTCCGAATACAACGGCATGTGTATTTTTACCCTAGGCCGTTCTGGTTAAGCGTTTGGAGCAGCAGAATTGCGAAAAATTTGTTGGCTTCTCAACCATTTCTTGGCTTCAAACTCCCATATCTCGCGAACAGATTGACCTAACCCTAAAATTCCTAATGCATCTGAAAGTAGAAACTCGCCCGATTACAACGGTATGTGTATTTCTTACCCTAGGCCATTCTGGTTTAGCGACTGGAGCAACAGAAGTGCAAAAAATTTGTTGTCCTGTAAACCATTTCTTGGCTTCAAACTCCCATATCTCGCGAACAGATTGACCTAACCCTAAAATTCCTAATGCATCTGAAAGTAGAAACTCGCCCGATTACAACGGTATGTGTATTTCTTACCCTAGGCCATTCTGGTTTAGCGACTGGAGCAACAGAAGTGCAAAAAATTTGTTGTCCTGTAAACCATTTCTTAGCTTCAAAGTCCCATATCTCGCGAACGGATTGACCTAACACAGAAATTCCTGCTGCCTCTGAAAATAGAAGCTCGCTCGATTGCAACGGTATGTGTATTTTTTCCCTAGGCCATTCTGGTTAAGCGTTTGGAGCAGCAGAAGTGCGAAAAATTTGTTGCCTTCTCAACCATTTCTTGGCTTCAAACTCCCATATCTCGCGAACAGATTGACCTAACCCAAAAATTTCTGCTGCGTCTGAAAGTAGAAACTCGCCCGATTACAACGGTATGTGTATTTCTTACCCTGGGCCATTCTGGTTAAGCGACTGGTGCAGCAGATGTGCAAAAAATTTGTTGTCTTGTCAACCATTTCTTAGCTTCAAAGTCCCATATCTCGCGAACGGATTGACCAAACACAGAAATTCCTGCTGCCTCTGAAAATAGAAGCTCGCTCGATTGCAACGGTATGTGTATTTTTTCCCTAGGCCATTCTGGTTAAGCGTTTGGAGCAGCAGAAGTGCGAAAAATTTGTTGCCTTCTCAACCATTTCTTGGCTTCAAACTCCCATATCTCGCGAACAGATTGACCTAACCCAAAAATTTCTGCTGCGTCTGAAAGTAGAAACTCGCCCGATTACAACGGTATGTGTATTTCTTACCCTAGGCCATTCTGGTTAAGCGACTGGAGCAACAGAAGGCCAAAAAATTTGTTGCCTTCTCAACCATTTCTTAGCTTCAAACTCCCATATCTCGCGAACGGATTGACCTAACGCAAAAATTCCTATTGCGTCTGACAGTAGAAACTCGTCCGGTTACAACGGTATGTGTGTTTTTTCCCTAGGCCATTCTGGTTAAGCGTTTGGAGCAGCAGAAGTGCGAAATATTTGTTGCCTTCTCAACCATTTCTTGGCTTCAAACTCCCATATCTCGCGAACAGATTGACCTAACCCAAAAATTCCTGTTGCGTCTGAAAGTACAAACTCGCCCGATTGCAACGGTATGTGTATTTTCCCCATAGGCCATTCTGGTTAAGCGTTTGGAGCAGCAGAAGTGCGAAAAATTTGTTGCCTTCTCAACCATTTCTTAGCTTCAAACTCCCATATCTCGCGAACGGATTGACCTAACGCAAAAATTCCTATTGCGTCTGACAGTAGAAACTCGTCCGGTTACAACGGTATGTGTATTTTTTCCCTAGGCCTTTCTGGTTAAGCGTTTGGAGCAGCAGGAGTGCGAAAAATTTGTTGTCTTCTCAACCATTTCTTGGCTTCAAAGTCCCATATCTCGCGAACGGATTGTCCTAACCCAGAAATTCCTATTGCATCTGAGGGTAGAAACTCGCCCGATTACAACGGTATGTGTATTTTCCCCCTAGGCCATTCTGGTTAAGCGACTGTAGCAGCAGAAGAGCAAAAAATTTGTTGTCTTGTCAACCATTTCTTAGCTTCAAAGTCCCATATCTCGCGAACGGATTGACCAAATACAGAAATTCCTGCTGCGTCTGAAAGTAGAAACTCGTCCGGTTACAACGGTATGTGTACTATTTCCTTAGGCCATTCTGGTTAAGCGTTTGGAGCAGCAGAAGTGCGAAAAATTTGTTGCCTTCTCAACCATTTCTTGATTTCAAAGTCCCATATCTCGCGAACGGATTGACCAAACCCAAAAGTTCCTTCTGCGTCTGAAAGTAGAAACTCGTCCGAATACAACGGCATGTGTATTTTTACCCTAGGCCGTTCTGGTTAAGCGTTTGGAGCAGCAGAATTGCGAAAAATTTGTTGCCTTCTCAACCATTTCTTGGCTTCAAACTCCCATATCTCGCGAACAGATTGACCTAACCCTAAAATTCCTATTGCATCTGAAAGTAGAAACTCGCCCGATCAGAACGGTATGTGTATTTTTTCCCTAGGCCATTCTGGTTAAGCGTTTGGAGCAGCAGACGTGCGAAAAATTTGTTATCTTGTCAACCATTTCTTTGATTCAAAGTCCGATATCTCGCGAACGGATTGACCAAACCCAAAAATTCCTGCAGCGACTGAAAGTAGAAACTCGCCCGATAACAACGGTATGTGTATTTTTTCCCTAGGCCATTCTGTTTAAGGGTTTGGAGCAACAGAATTGCGAATAATTTGTTGCCTTCACAATCATTTCTTAGCTTCAAACTCCCATATCTCGCGAACGGATTGACCTAACCCAAAAATTCCTATTGCATCTGAAAGTAGAAACTCGCCCGATTACAACCGTATGTGTATTTTCCCCCTAGGCCATTCTGGTTAAGCGACTGGAGCAGCAGAAGTGCAAAAAATTTGTTGTCTTGTCAACCATTTCTTAGCTTCAAAGTCCCATATCTCGCGAACGGATTGACCAAACACAGAAATTCCTGCTGCGTCTGAAAGTAGAAACTCGCTCGATTACAACGGTATGTGTATTTTCTCCCTAGGCCATTCTGGTTAAGCGTTTGGAGCAACAGAATTGCGAAAAATTTGTTGCCTTCTCAATCATTTCTTAGCTTCAAACTCCCAAATGTCGCGAACGGATTGACCTAACCCAAAAATTCCTATTGCATCTGAAAGTAGAAACTCGCCCGATTACAACGGTATGTGTATTTTCCCCATAGGCCATTCTGGTTAAGCGTTTGGAGCAGCAGAAGTGCGAAAAATTTGTTGTCTTCTCAACTATTTCTTAGCTTCAAAGTCCCATATCTCGCGAACGGATAGACCAAACCCAGAAATTCGTGCTGCGTCTGAAAGTAGAAACTCGCCCGATTACAACGGTATGTGTATTTTTTCCCTAGGCCAATCTGGTTAAGCGATTGGAGCAGCAGAAGTGCGAAATATTTGCTGCCTTCTCAACCATTTCTTGGCTTCAAACTCCCATATCTCGCGAACGGATTGACCTAACACAAAAATTATTGCTGCGTCTGAAAGTAGAAACTCGCCCGATTACAAGGGTATGTGTATTTTCCCCCTGGGCCATTCTGGTTAAGCGACTGCTGCAGCAGAAGTGCAAAAAATTTGTTGTCTTGTCAACCATTTCTTAGCTTCAAAGTCCCATATCTCGCGAACGAATTGACCAAACACAGAAATTCCTGCTGCCTCTGAAAATAGAAACTCGCTCGATTGCAACGGTATGTGTATTTTTTCCCTAGGCCATTCTGGTTAAGCGTTTGGAGCAGCAGAAGTGCGAAAAATTTGTTGCCTTCTCAACCATTTCTTGGCTTCAAACTCCCATATCTCGCGAAAAGATTGACCTAACCCAAAAATTTCTGCTGCGTCTGAAAGTAGAAACTCGCCCGATTACAACGGTATGTGTATTTCTTACCCTAGGCCATTCTGGTTAAGCGACTGGAGCAACAGAAAGGCAAAAAATTTGTTGTCTTGTAAACCATTTCTTAGCTTCAAAGTCCCATATCTCGCGAACGGATTGACCTAACGCAAAAATTCCTATTGCGTCTGACTGTAGAAACTCGTCCGGTTACAACGGTATGTGTATTTTTTCCCTAGGCCATTCTGGTTAAGCGTTTGGAGCAGCAGAAGTGCGAAAGATTTGCTGCCTTCTCAACCATTTCTTGGCTTCAAACTCCCATATCTCGCGAACAGATTGACCTAACCCAAAAATTCCTGCTGCGTCTGAAAGTACAAACTCGCCCGATTGCAACGGTATGTGTATTTTTTCCCTAGGCCATTCTGGTTAAGCGACTGGAGCAGCAGAAGAGCAAAAAATTTGTTGTCTTCTCAACCATTTCTTAGCTTCAAACTCCCATATGTCGCGAACGGATTGACCTAACTCAAAAATTCCTATTGCATCTGAAAGTAGAAACTCGCCCGATTACAACGGTATGTGTATTTTTCCCATAGGCCATTCTGGTTAAGCGTTTGGAGCAGCAGCAGTGCGAAAAATTTGTTGTCTTCTCAACTATTTCTTAGCTTCAAAGTCCCATATCTCGCGAACGGATAGACCAAACACAGATATTCCTGATGAGTCTGAAAGTAGAAGCTCGTCCGGTTACAACGGTATGTGTATTTCTTCCCTAAGCCTTTCTGGTTAAGCGTTTGGAGCAGCAGGAGTGCGAAAAATTTGTTGCCTTCTCAACCATTTCTTAGCTTCAAAGTCCCATATCTCGCGAACGGACTGACCAAATACAGAAATTCCTGCTGCGTCTGAAAGTCGAAACTCGCTCGATTACAACGGTATGTGTATTTTTTCCCTGGGCCATTCTGGATAAGCGTTTGGAGCAGCAGAAGTGCGACAAATTTGTTGCCTTCTCAACCATTTCTTGGCTTCAAAGTCCCATATCTCGCGAACGGATTGTCCTAACCCAGAAATTCCTATTGCATCTGAAGGTAGAAACTCGCCCGATTACAACGGTATGTGTATTTTCCCCCTAGGCCATTCTGGTTAAGCGACTGTAGCAGCAGAAGAGCAAAAAATTTGTTGTCTTGTCAACCATTTCTTAGCTTCAAAGTCCCATATCTCGCGAACGGATTGACCAAATACAGAAATTCCTGCTGCGTCTGAAAGTAGAAACTCGTCCGGTTACAACGGTATGTGTACTATTTCCCTAGGCCATTCTGGTTAAGCGTTTGGAACAGCAGAAGTGCGAAAAATTTGTTTTCTTGTCAACCATTTCTTAGATTCAAAGTCCGATATCTCGCGAACGGATCGACCAAACCCAAAAATTCCTGCAGCGTCTGAAAGTAGAGACTCGCCCGATTACAACGGTATGTGTATTTTTTCCCTAGGCCATTCTAGTTAAGCGGTTGGAGCAGCAGAAGTGAGAAATATTTGTTGCCTTCTCAACCACTTCTTGGTTTCAAACTCCCATATCTCGCGAACAGATTGACCTAACCCAAAAATTTCTGCTGCGTCTGAAAGTAGAAACTCGCCCGATTACAACGGTATGTGTATTTCTTACCCTAGGCCATTCTGGTTAAGCGACTGGAGCAACAGAAGGGCAAAAAATTTGTTGCCTTCTCAACCATTTCTTAGCTTCAAACTCCCATATCTCGCGAACGGATTGACCTAACGCAAAAATTCCTGCTGCCTCTGAAAATAGAAGCTCGCTCGATTGCAACGGTATGTGTATTTTTTCCCTAGGCCATTCTGGTTAAGCGTTTGGAGCAGCAGAAGTGCGAAAAATTTGTTGCCTTCTCAACCATTTCTTGGCTTCAAACTCCCATATCTCGCGAACGGATTGACCTAACGCAAAAATTCCTATTGCGTCTGACAGTAGAAACTCGTCCGGTTACAACGGTATGTGTGTTTTTTCCCTAGGCAATTCTGGTTAAGCGTTTGGAGCAGCAGAAGTGCGAAATATTTGTTGCCTTCTCAACCATTTCTTGGCTTCAAACTCCCATATCTCGCGAACAGATTGACCTAACCCAAAAATTCCTGTTGCGTCTGAAAGTACAAACTCGCCCGATTGCAACGGTATGTGTATTTTCCCCATAGGCCATTCTGGTTAAGCGTTTGGAGCAGCAGAAGTGCGAAAAATTTGTTGCCTTCTCAACCATTTCTTAGCTTCAAACTCCCATATCTCGCGAACGGATTGACCTAACGCAAAAATTCCTATTGCGTCTGACAGTAGAAACTCGTCCGGTTACAACGGTATGTGTATTTTTTCCCTAGGCCTTTCTGGTTAAGCGTTTGGAGCAGCAGGAGTGCGAAAAATTTGTTGTCTTCTCAACCATTTCTTGGCTTCAAAGTCCCATATCTCGCGAACGGATTGTCCTAACCCAGAAATTCCTATTGCACCTGAAGATAGAAACTCGCCCGATTACAACGGTATGTGTATTTTCCCCCTAGGCCATTCTGGTTAAGCGACTGTAGCAGCAGAAGGGCAAAAAATTTGTTGTCTTGTCAACCATTTCTTAGCTTCAAAGTCCCATATCTCGCGAACGGATTGACCAAATACAGAAATTCCTGCTGCGTCTGAAAGTAGAAACTCGTCCGGTTACAACGGTATGTGTACTATTTCCCTAGGCCATTCTGGTTAAGCGTTTGGAACAGCAGAAGTGCGAAAAATTTGTTATCTTGTCAACCATTTCTTAGATTCAAAGTCCGATATCTCGCGAACGGATCGAACAAACCCAAAAATTCCTGCTGTGTCTGAAAGTAGAAACTCGCCCGATTACAACGGTATGTGTATTTTTTCTCTAGGCCATTCTGGTTCAGCGATTGGAGCAGCAGAAGTGCGAAAAATTTGTTACCTTCTCAACCATTTCTTAGCTTCAAACTCCCGTATCTCGCGAACGGAGTGACCTAACCCAAAAATTCCTATTGCATCTGAAAATAGAAACTCGCCCGATTACAACGGTATGTGTATTTTTTCCCTAGGCCATTCTTGTTAAGCGATTGGAGCAACGGAATTGCGAAAAATTTGTTGCCTTCTCAATCATTTCTTGGCTTCAAACTCCCATATCTCGCGAACAGATGGACCTAACCCAAAAATTCCTATGGCATCTGAAAGTAGAATCACGCCCGATTACAACCGTATGTGTATTTTCCCCCTAGGCCATTCTGGTTAAGCGACTGGAGCAGCAGAAGTGCAAAAAATTTGTTGTCTTGTCAACCATTTCTTAGCTTCAAAGTCCCATATCTCGCGAACGGATTGACCAAACACAGAAATTCCTGCTGCGTCTGAAAGTAGAAACTCGCTCGATTTCAACGGTATGTGTATTTTCTCCCTAGGCCATTCTGGTTAAGCGTTCGGAGCAACAGAATTGCGAAAAATTTGTTGCCTTCTCAATCATTTCTTAGCTTCAAACTCCCAAATGTCGCGAACGGATTGACCTAACCCAAAAATTCCTATTGCATCTGAAAGTAGAAACTCGCCCGATTACAACGGTATGTGTATTTTCCCCATAGGCCATTCTGGTTAAGCGTTTGGAGCAGCAGAAGTGCGAAAAATTTGTTGTCTTCCGAACTATTTCTTAGCTTCAAAGTCCCGTATCTCGCGAACGGATAGACCAAACCCAGAAATTCGTGCTGCGTCTGAAAGTAGAAACTCGCCCGATTACAACGGTATGTGTATTTTTTCCCTAGGCCATTCTGGTTAAGCGTTTGGAGCAGCAGAATTGCGAAATATTTGTTGCCTTCTCAACCATTTCTTGCCTTCAAACTCCCATATCTCGCGAACAGATGGACCTAACCCAAAAATTCCTATGGCATCTGAAAGTAGAATCACGCCCGATTACAACCGTATGTGTATTTTCCCCCTAGGCCATTCTGGTTAAGCGACTGAAGCAGCAGAAGTGCAAAAAATTTGCTGTCTTGTCAACCATTTCTTAGCTTCAAAGTCCCATATCTCGCGAACGGATTGACCAAACACAGAAATTCCTGCTGCGTCTGAAAGTAGAAACTCGCTCGATTTCAACGGTATGTGTATTTTCTCCCTAGGCCATTCTGGTTAAGCGTTTGGAGCAACAGAATTGCGAAAAATTTGTTGCCTTC